>NW_009219960.1:23809-33933 GCF_000690835.1 Fulmarus glacialis
ATTTTGTCTAGTCTGGCTCGGGCTGGGTTACACGGCTTTCTCTGCACAGAGGGACACTGGACTGAAATGGGCAGAGTTTGACTCCAGGTTTCACAAAGCAAGATTTCCTCTTTCTTTGAGTACCTGTGGTTCCCAATTAAAATCTTAACCTGAGGTGACAGATGTAATTTCCTTGAGTCTCTTCCTTCAGATCCCAAGGATACTTTTGCACTATTTTCTGGTTTACAAGGTTTTATTTTCAAGCCTCTTTTTTTCAAAGTGGTGTTTGGTGTCTTGTTGCTTTCGTTTCAAAACAACTGGGAGCAAGGTGACCTGAACTCTTTTCCAGAGCCATGGTAACAGGAGAGCTGATAAACACAAACAAGGTCAGTCCCAAACTTTTGAATGATGTCAGATCAGCCTCCTGATGAGACAAGTGAAGAGGTGAGAGAGGAGAGAGAATCTACTTGAAGGCACCAACCTATATATGGTAAAGCATCTTATAGTGTTAGTTAAAACTATTTAAAATGTTTCCAGTATGTTTTACAAAATATTGCTTGAGGGTTAGGTACGTGTGGAAGGGTGAAAGTTATCTATAAGGATTTTTCTGTCACAGAAGACTTGCACTGCAATAGGCAGCTGTTCTGATTGTTCAAAGGAACCCACAATTCTTCCAAGTTGTGTTACTCAAGAGTCATTCATGACCAAAACTGATATCCTACCACCAGCAAGCACCTTATTTTAGCCCTGTTGATTGTTGAGACAGTGGGCCATGAATCGTGTCCCTCTGCCTCATGCCACGTGTTGTGGTCCCACCAGGGGCTGCTCAAAGCGTTTGCTGTCCTGAGGACCAGTCGTGAACCACCAGCTTGCAGAAGCACCACGCGAGGCTGCAAGCCCTGGTGGAGCGAGGATGGCTGTTGGGGCTGGGGCTTGCAGCTCCCCTGGCTGGGAATGGCTTTGCAAACCTCGCTGTCGTTGGGGCAGGGGGCTGAGTGGGCATCCCACAGGGGTGTTGGTGTGGGAATGTCAACATAAGTCAGACTCGCTTATTCCTCTGACTTCCGAACGTGGCAATCCTTGTCTTTTCTTGAGCACGACCTGTGCCCTTGGGTTTCTAACGGGTCATTTTAAGTCCCAGGGAATAAGTCTCAGAGGCACATCGTGTTACAGGTTGGGTGTGACTCCTTGCCAGCAAGCAGCAGCAGTCTTCCTCTTGCCTTGCCTTTCCCCCACCGCAAGAACTACAACCAGGGTTCAAGGACAACTCCTTCCCTGCCTGCATTTCCAGCCCTGGTCACCTAGTTCTGTGCATTTCTCACACGTTAAAGCATGACACCTCTCTGACGACAACCCCCCTGGAGAAAACAGCCCCCCCAGTTGCTGCTCTTCTTGTGTCGTCTGCGCAGGGTATTTGTTTGCAGAGAGCTTGCATTAACACTCCATACTGCCTTAGACTAAGCAGACTAATAGACTCTTTCAACACCTCCGAAGCGCTGCCTGCTGTGGTAATCATTCAGCGGTCATGGCTCTCTGCAAACAGCAGCACTGAACTCGCCGTTCAATTACCAGTTTATTATTCTAAGACGTCTGGGGAGCGGAGTGGTGATAGCCATATGCCAATACGGCTGTGGACTGCTTGTGAAGTTCCTCGTGGGACACCGAGAGCCAAGCCAGGGGTCCAAGCAGTTCTCTTAGGCTGGTGACTGACACCATCTGACATAGGCTTAAAATAACCCACCCCAGAAAAGAAAACACGGCCGCCGAATGAAGAATTCCTAATAGGTGAAAACTGAGCTCAGAGGTGGGTGCTTGCATTTGGGAGTCAAGGTCGAGGTCTGTTGACCTGCCAGGAAACCCTGGGTTGGGTGATGCTGGTTCAGCATGCTTGCAGGCAAGTCCTTCCAGTACTTAAGAACTTGGTTGCTTTGGGGTTTCGTGAAGTGACCATGAAACAACCCATTTTTTGCTGAAATTCAGAACCGAAGCGAGAACTGATCCTCGCTTTGGGCTGATGAAAGCTGAGTCTTTCCCGGTGCTGACACAACAGCGTCTGGCTAGAGAGGGTCTCATGCTGTAGCACTTGTTCTGGGCTGGTTCCCGCAGTGATCCTTGGAGAAAAGCTGGGACACAGACTGAAATAACAAGCACCAATCATCACGAAAACACATCTGGGTTCGGAGTGTGTACGCTTTGTAAAGTGTGACTGCTATTACAGGCTATTAAAGAAAGCTCAAACTCATCTACAGCGCTGGAAAACTGAGCTCCCTTGAAATATTCAGTTATGCCAAGAAAAAATAAAGACATAGTGGATTTCTTTGTGGCTCCAGAAATTTGAGGAAACCTCCCAAAACTTTATTCACTCCTTCTGAAATGCCCATACGAAATAACTTAGCTTCTTATGATTGGATTGTCAAACAAGAATCGCTTCTAAAATTTTTCCATTCACTAAGTAACTTCCTCAACTATGGGGTTTTTTTTTGTTTTTTTTTGTTTGTTTGTTTGTTTGTTTTTTCTTTTGTTTCTACTCCCTGATCTCTCTCTCTCTCATGTTCAATTCAGTATATTCCAAATGCATGCTGAGGGTGTCCATGCTAGCTTAGCAAGTGGAAGGATGTGTTGGAAATTGTCTTCTGAGCTGGTATAATCCAAAGCAAAACATTGCCACTTTTATTGGCCAAGATGCAGAATCATTTCTCCTCTTAGCAGTAAGGCATCCAAGAGATAAGGAAGTTAAATCAGACGAGCGTGTGCATTTTAACATCTCTGAAACCCTGCTTATGCTATTATGCCTCATTCCTTGTTATTGCTGACTTGTGAAAAGAATAAATCTACCAACAGTAAAATCCTACTGGTAGCTTGCTTATTCCAAATTTCTCTCTTGTGCTGCAGCGTAAGCATTAGAAGTAATTCTCTCATGAGACAGCTTGGCGTCAGAAACTTATTTTGTATGATGGGGTTGGTGCTGATCTGTGTGTAACAAGCTGGTTAGTAAAGCGTGTAGGTTTTATCTGTCAACAACCAGAGTGCTAGGCTTAGGATCATTGGAAAAAAGAGGGTAAGGAGTTGCAGAATCTGACTGGGGAAATGCCTTTTCATCCCTTCATATTCCAAAAATATCTGATGTCAAGATTTTGGTTTGGGAGCAGAGTTGACTCTGTAGCAGCACGGTGCTGCATAGGGTGGAGGTGGAAGAGGGAGCAGTGGCAGGAGGAGAGGGCAGGTGAGGAATGACTGCTCTGGTGGGGGATTAAGGATAATGAAGGATCCACTGATTGCAGGAGTCTGCTGGCTTAGAGGGACCAGAGGCATAAAGAAAAGGAAGGTAAAAGAAAGGCCTATGGAAAGGAGAGAGGTTTAATTAGCCTTGTCTGAGAGAAAGGAAGAAGAAAACAAGAGAGTCAGGACAGATAAAGATGAGTAGAAGGTAATACCTGAGCATTTTCAGGGTACACTGAGTCCAGTTTCCTCAGTGCTTTCTGACCCCAGTTCTATCCCGGGCATCTTGGAAGATGCTGAGGATTCAGCTGGACTCGTTGTGGCTCTGTTGCGCGCTGGTGGATGGGGTAAGTTCTCGTCTCCCAGGGGTGTGGGACCAGTAGGGTTATCTGACATGATCTTTGGTCATGCGCATCTAGGTATAAACCAAGCAGCATGATGACAATGAGCTGATTTCCCACCTGAACTAACGCATTGCTGCATTTGGAGGTTTTAGTGGCATGGCTCTGTGAAAATACAGATCTGCACCTCAGATGTCCCTGCGTATACATTTTAGATGTTTCTATGAGGAAAAAACCTAAGATATTAGGGAAATAAAAAAACAAGCTTTGGTTCAGGCCTATGTTAAAAAAGCTACTGAAAAATATGATTTTATTAAGCATCCCGTTCTTGTTCAGTTTCAGCAGAACTCTGCTTTGTGAGTAGGTTTGGAGATGTCAGGTAGAAGACATGACTGAGTAGCATTTCCTACCTCAAAAACCAGAATAGATATATATCTAGAATTAATGTTTTGTTTGGAAAATCTTGAAAAAACCCCAATCTTCCTTGCTACACAATAAGGCTGCATTAATGGGTATATGAAAACGTCCATTAATATTTTCATTAAATCTGTCTGCTACATGCACACACCTATCCATTTATGTGGTCTTAAGTATACAAGAGAGCACACAAAAACATATGCAGAAGGTGACCTTAATGCGCAAACATACTTCCAGTGACCTCCATAAGAGAGATGAATCTGCTTCCTGAACTGAACAAACCATTGGGGAACTGCCGTGGCAGTGATACTTTCTGCTCCGTGAGCAGAGATGTGAAGTGGAGAGAGCTTGGCTGGCACAGCGTGCTTCGCAGAGCCTAATGCAACTCGCTCTTTTGAACTGCGAATGTCGCAGAAGTGCATTGGCTGCATTTCTTCAGCAGTGCCACCTAATAGCACAGTACGCATTAAGTAAACATCTTCCTTTCAAGGCTCTGGCAGGGAATCCTATTATTTTACATGGAAACAGGGCTGGAGTCCCAGGTTACTCCTGGCACGGCGATGAAGCCAAGCACTTGCACAAAGACAGAGGTTTGGGCCATATTCAGAAGGTGCGGGATGTAGCCCGTGATGTTATCCCCTTCATTTGTATTTCACTATCGTTTGGATGGTTATGAAAGCAACGGGTTTCCTTTACGTATTGGAGAGGTACCTTGGAGTATTATAGTCCGGCTCTGTCGCAGAATATTTTAATTGCTTTTTCACCTTGTGTCATTTGGGAGGCTGCAGATTGCATCCCTGAAGCAAGATGTGAGCGTCCAACCTCCACCCACTCTTTCTCCTCCCCATTTAGGCACTCCTGTTTGCGCGAGGAGTAGCCAGCAAAGTGCGTCTGTGCATGCAACTCCCTGCTCTTCGGTGGAATTACATCTGGGGATGAATTCGGCTCGTTGCGCTTGCTTGGAAGGACCCAAAGGGTAGCTCCTATCACATCTCGTGGCTACCACCTTCGGCCAATATTAATAGCTATTCTTGCACGGTCAGCAAATTCTTCAGGAGGAAAGAATCCGCCCTTAGTCCGCATGCATATTACAAAGGATGTTTTCGGCAGTGTACAGCTGTAATCAGCGGAGCTCAGCTTGGCAATTTTAATCCCCTGCTGTCTAGTTTGGGGCTGCTTGTTATGCAGCCAGCATTCACTCAACATAATGGTTGCTACCTGCCAATGTGCTTTGAGGGATATTGTTAGCATTAAATTTGCCATTTACATTTTCATGTTTGACATAATTGAGGAATGAATGCTCTTATGAAAATTAAACTTGTGGTCCTCCTGGACTACTGTAACCCTGTTAAAATGTAATGCGATTCTTGATGCGTCTTCCTTAGGTTTTTATTAAATAGAATATCCGTATGACTAATTCCCCTGGCCTAAATGTAGGCTGGGAAGGAGCATTATTGATAGGGCTGAGCACAAATGGCCCTCTATACTCAGCCTCTAATGGCCTAATAATGCATTATACTTGAATCAGAAATACTTTGAGTTGTAGTGCTTATTGCCATTATTGAAAACACCTGGATGCTCCATTCATCAAGGTTACATCAAAATGGGCCCATTTGTTTATTAGTCTGTCAGTAAACATCTTTATTTAGTTTCATGTTCCTCTGCTCTCAGTAACATCGGAAAGGACAAGACCGTGTACTGTATCTTTCTGTGGTTTGCTGTTATTAGTTTTCCCTGAAAAAGAAAGATAATGAAAAGTTTGGATGGCTTCATAAAGAAAACATTTTTCTTGGGCATTGTTCTTTTTTTTCCTTTCCCTTTTAGAAGAGGAGGTTAAAGAAAAGCTATTGGGTGTGTAGTCAGGATGACCAAATTGCAAAAACGAGCAGATTTGCCAGACTGAGATTTTAAAGTGTGTTTTATGGCAGGCAGCCTCCGGAATATTTTGCTCCCTCTGCTAGAGCTCTTCTCTGCCCGGTGGGGTTTGCTACGCAGGGGACGAGGATGCTAAGGGACGGGTACAGCTGCTGGGCATCGCCGGCGTTCGCAGCCAGGCATCTCGCACAAGGGAACCTGTGCCCAGGCAGGCCTGTCACAGGATTGAAGCCACAACGTATCTCTGTAGTTCTGTCAACAGACATCCTACTTCATCGTAAGCGTGTCACTTAATTGCTTTTGCCCCTCTTCCTTCCCCCACTAGCAAAAGGATGAATTAATTTGTGTTTGCCGAGTGCTTTCAGGCTGGCTAGGGCTGAGAAAGGTGGTCCCAGTTTCCAGCTAAAGAGGAAAGAGTTGTTGAAATATTTTGACCCTGCAAAACCCCATCTCTCTCAGGCTAGCTGAAATATTTTTTCTTTGTCAGCAAATGTTAGCTTTGACTATTTATTCAGGTTTTCTTCTGAAAGGGAAAACTTTAAATATGACATTTTTGATTGCCATTTCAAAACAGTGAAAAGATCAACATTTGAGAGTCAAATGTTTCAGGGGGTTGTTTTTGGTTTTGTTTTTTTTTTTACAATGTTTTTTTTTTGACGTTTCCCAATCAAAATTCTTCAGAATCTGCAATTCTGTGCAGATCGTAGCTGGAAATCTGATGCAGAGCAGGCAGCTCCAGCACCACTTTGGAGGTGAACCGAGCTCCAGCTGAACCAGAGCTTTCCTTAGTTCAGGCTGGACAAAAAAACATTATTCTTGAGAGTACTGCATTACCCAGTGTTTGATGCCAGCCGTGAAGCATTTGCACCTTGGCTTTGAAGACATGCACTCTCATGCATGTTACTGGCATTTACGTTGACGAGTTTAGTTATAGCACCTCAGCCCTGCTCCCTGTGCTAAGTAATCTGTCCCTTATGCTAGATCTCAAGAAACCTAGTCCGTTCCCAGATCTGTGGTTGCACTATAGCTCGTGCAACACTGCTGCAGCATTGGTGGTCAGATCCACAAGGCAAGACTTCTGGGGGCAGGGGTATGGAGAAGTAACAATGTGTTTGAGTCAGTAGATGACATTGAAACATTAGAAAGCAGAGCTCCTGCAGGCTTATCTGGGTCCATTTTCCAAGTAACTTGAAGAATATGGGTGACCTGAATGAGGGTCACACAAGGGATTAGCTAGAAGATAACTGAGTTTCAATTTCTGAATTTGTTGCCCTTGCCATCCTAGACAGCCAGCAAGGAAAAGAGTAAATATTTCTGTGGTCTGCTTACAGAGGGTTTGCTGCTGATACAGCTCGGTGTGCGAGTGCACTAGTTCCAGATCATATGCCTGCTGCTGCTAGTGATGAATTGCTGTAGGTGGTTTTTGAGGTATTCAGAAATACCAGGGCAGGTCAGTGGCTTTTTCTGATGCTCAAAAACCTTCAGGTTTGTGTCGGCAAGGACAACTTTCTTGTCCTCTTCACCTGGGGGCTCTTCAGACCTGTGCTGCCCCGTTTAGAGCAGCACTAAATCTGAACCTCAGCTTCAGTCTGTTGCTTGCGGTGCATTCCTCAGTGCATCACCCTTCAGTGAGAGACCGGGAACCAGCCTGGCAGGGAGGATGATAGCTGCAGCTAAAATGGGATTTGCACTGAAACATGCCATGTTACGGTTCTCTGATGGCTTGAGTCATGGCTCTCTGAAGTAGGGCACTGTCAGCAAAACTATTTGGCAATTTTGATAATATCTCTTTGAATCTCTTCCCTTCCTGCAAAAAAAAGCAGTAATAGCATTTTTCCCTCTCGCTGGGGCTATGTTGATGTGTTTATGGCAGCAAATAAGAGGAATGCTGAGTGGGGAACGACCAATGCTGAGTTTCATATAGGGTTTGGAGTTGCACGTGATCTAAGGCATTGGCCCACGCTTCAGGGAATAAAAGAAACGTGGGGTTTGCATACACGGTGAAGCAGAGGTCTGGAGCTGTGAAACCCAGATTAGGTCATATGGATATGGGGCAATTTCAGTCTGAGGCGGAGAACGCTTGCAACCTGGATGGTGTTAGCTGGTACTACCAAAATCAATAGGAACTCCCTCTTACGCCTTCTTTTACTTGCTATACAGAAGGACTGTTGCTGACCTAATTCCTCCCTCCAGACTCCTCCTGCTTCATGTCCATCCAACTTGAATTCTGGCAAGATGCGTTTCCTGGAGGTTCTTACTCTTTTGTTGCTGTATGCTTTATTTCTCCCTAAGCATAGAAGGATACAGCACAGAGCAGGCTGAGCAGGAAGACAGTTTATACATTATGGAATAATTTGGACAATCTACAACTGATCTTAGTACATTTGGGCTATTGTTTTATTTTGCAATATGTATAATTTTGTTCAGAGCATGGGAAGAAAATTAGAAATTTAAACACCATAATCCTTAAAATTTATTGAAAGGAAAGAAAAACCTTGCTCTGAACCCTAGCAAAAAAAATTATATTAGTATTGGCTTCCTCAATGCTCACATCTATTAAGTTTCTTCGATTATTAAGAGAAGCAGTGAATACTTGCAAACTAATCCATCTCTAAATCAATCTTCTTGTACAGCCGTTCAGAATCAGTAAGCATAAGTTCATGATGTTGGAAGAGAGAATGATATGGCAAGACATGAGGCAAGTGGTGCCACAGAGCAGTAAACACATCTGAAACACCTGCTATCAATTACTGCTATTTCTACAGTGATCAGTTTGATGGGAAGGATTTGGAGACAGGAGCAAAGATTAGAGGTCTTCAACCATGAGTGGGAGAACATAGCTCAGAGTAAATTAGCATACCTATTTAAAGAGAGAGAGGCCAGATGTTAGTATAAAACTGGCACAAAGATCTCAGATTTAGAGTCAGCCTTGCAAATATTGTATGAGTAAGTGAGCCAGAATTCCCATGTCCTACCGCAGGCTTGACTTACAGCAAGGCTCTGCTTAGTCACTGAAGTAAGAAAAAGGACTCGAATGCCGCCACATGCAGAATCCTGCTAGCTTTTCCTCTAAGTTGAAGGTACTGAAGATCTGTAAGGGCCTCAGGTTTTAATCCAGAAATTCACAGATATGTGAAAATTGTTTCTGGATATGTAGAAATGCACATGAGCCTGAGAGGCAGAAACAACCTAAACCTGAACAGACCATGTGAATTAAGTATTTTACCCTCATATGCACACGTACGCTGAGCAGGCTGCTTATGGTTAACTGTTCTTTCAAGATGTAAACACCAGAGAATCTGGTCTCTTGCTTGTTTGTATTCAAGCTAGTAGCGAAAGCGTTCACCCAGAAAATAGGAGATCAGAGTTTCCTGGCTCAGGGTTGCGGGGAGGTCTGCTTTCCAGCTGGATTCCCAGCCTGGCGCTGCCTCCTGCAAGTCAGTACCCATGCGTTGGGTGTGATGCTTTCTTCTAGCCTGGCCGGCTGATCTGGCTGGTGATAAAGCTCCAGCCTGCTGGCGTGCCTCCCAGGCAGCAGGACCCCAAGCCACGCTCACCTTTGCTGCCCGATTCACACCCATGTGTCAGGAGAGGTCAGAACATGCAGCTTATAAGGTTTCCAGGGTCAATCGTCCCCTGCTTTTGGTTTGTGGAAGAGCACACCACACCCACTGAACTGGAGGGAAAGCAGGACCATGACCTGGTGGTCAGAGACTTAATCCTGGTCTGTGCTGCCTACCAAGGACTCCTTAGGTTAAACAAGCACTGGATGAAAACCAGACACTTCACTACCACCTCCCTGCTGGTTGTGCTCTGCAAGGAAGCAGCGGCCTGGGCTGTTCCCACCCAGAGCCTCATCTGGGAGACAAGGGCTGCAAGTGGGCTGAGGAAAAACTTGCAAGGCATCCTTGTGTTTTGCTGTGGCTGAGGATGGGGGTGGGGGAAGCCAAACCCCCCTTCCCCCAGAGGTTTTGGGCAAAAGAGCGGGTTACTGTATGTCTTGATGCTCTAAGCCCAAGGGAAATGCAAGGCAAGCCGGCTGGCTTAAATCTCAGTGATGGAGGTTAAAGCTGAGGGATGTTTTACCCGTCATTTGTGACGGGCTCTGAAGCCATCTTTGATCAATGACCGCAGCCCAAGCAGTGTGAGATAACCAGGGAAAGACTCTCCGGGAAGGTGAAGGTGGGTCTCAGATGTGCCATTTTCGGTACCCAGCTTCTGCTAAGCGCTGGGGAGTCTTCTGCCATCAGCTATGTAACTCTTCGGGGAGCCGAAGGCATCGGATGGTGGCCT
>NW_009219961.1:0-6568 GCF_000690835.1 Fulmarus glacialis
GGTGCTGCTGCCTCTCGCCCAGCCCCGGCGCGGGGCAGCTCCCATCGCTGCTGCAGCCCCACAGTCGCCTGATTGACGTCAGGAAATAGCACAACGAAAGTTGCTACCAGCTAACAGCTGTTTCAACAGTTTTAATCACAAAGCGAGCTGTAAGTTAAATAAATAAATAAAGCCTATGAAGTGACAAAACAAATGGCCTGGTATCGGAGACGGATTTGGAGCTTCTGGCTGCCTTCGTGGGAGAGCAGCCTGCGAGCTCTCGCCCTCCCTCTCCCAAATAATTAATTTATCACTTAGCAGCGCTGTGGCTCTCCGGAAGGTGCTTGGAGATGGCATTTGAAGGTGAACTCCAGCCCTCCAGAGGGGCTCGTGGGGCTGGGGAAAGAGGCAGTCGAGTGCAGGAGTCTACAGGTGAACTGGCTGGATCACAGGGGGATTTATGTCAACCTGCTCGAGCTACCATGAGCCAGCACGCGCTATTTTGTTCCGCCCTCACAAATCACTGTTATGCCCTTTCTGCTTTAAACACTATGGATCAGCTATAACAACACTTGATATTTATTTTATTTCAACTATCACTCTGTTCTGTCAGGTGTATTTTTTATGCACAGCAGGTGTACCCTAATGGGGTTAGGGGATAAACAGAAAATTGATGGGCTTACACACCCATTAGCTAATGGATTACTAAGCAAAAGGGACTCTGTTTAACCCCACTGCACTTAGCCCACTGTTAGGAGGAATGTTAAAGACTATAAGCTAACGCTCAAATGTCTCTTCGTGGACCCAGGGGAAGAGAGCTCAAACTTTAATGCATCACTTTTGATAGGCAGGTGAATGAATGTGGCTATCATTATGCAATCACGCATCTCTGGAACTATTTATCAGCCACACAACGTGCCCCACGAACCCTGCGTGCTCCTGACCCACCGCGCTGTGAGCCTGTCACCGTGGTGTACAGAAAGGGTTAAGCAGGATGAACTCCCCCCAGACAGAGGTGCTTCCCACATCCCACTCACACGGTGCCTGCAGAAAACGCAGAGCTGCCACTGCGACTTCGTGCTCCCGTACCCCAGTACTACACACCTTGCACGTTAGCAACATGCTTTTTAGTGCAAAGGCCTTGTGTCGACACCAGCTTTAATCAGTTATTTCAAGATAGATGTGCCTCGTTAGCATCAGAACAATGCAATTACTTCCCCTCCTCCCCTCTCTCCAAATCCTGGGATTTTATTGGCCTATTAATGGTTTGATTTGTTGTTGGTAGAAACAAGAAGGATTCCAACTCATTGATCATATTATCCTACAGATATCCAGTAGAATAAATAAATGGGATAATAAAACCCAAACCATACGCTCAAAGGTTACATTTTCTAAATCCTTTAGTGTTCTGCATCCTAGTTTATGTCCTCTTTCAACCACAAATACCCAGTTCAGTGCAGTACATGACAGTTAAAAAAGGTCTGTAATGTTAAAGGTTATATTTGCAATCTTTTGCCATCTTTCTCACATGGAACCAACTGATTCTCACGGTCCACAGATGCAATAAGAACAACCCCCTGACATAGGTGTATAATCAAATGCCAATTCAAAAGGAGCCTGCTGTAAATACTGACTTGATCCAGGCATATGCCTGCTTTGCTTGAACCACTGGAAGAGTCCTGCTGACTTCAATGGGATGGCTCATGTGTTTGAAGAGAAATAGGTGCATGGGTGTAGGAGAGGTGAAGGTCGAAGAATAAAAAACCGAGAGAAAATATAATTTTGTGTTGCTTTTCTTTAAGCAGTGACACAAAAACTCACAGCCAGGAGGAAGCTAAGGTCGTCTTAGCTTCCTTTGTGCCTACCTGTTCCGGGGCTGCTTTCAGGTGCCCCTTACATTTAGCTCTGGAGGCCCAGCTGGGTTGCAGGGCTGCTCAGGCAGTGCTCGGAGGGATATGGGATGCCTATGACAGAGAGAGGGGATGTGGCACTGATCGTGGTCTCTCTGGGCTTTGCCTTATTGCCGGTCTCTTCCTGGAGCTGGGGAAAAGGAAAGTGCTTCGGGCACTTGACAGACCAAGAGCTGAGCTCTTCAGTCGGCTGAAGAGGGATGCCGTAGAAAATGCCACAGATAGAGTGGCAAAGGCAGAAGACACTGGGACTTCAATATGATCAAAATGACAGCCCAGGTCCCTCCTTTTTCTAGACAGCAGTGGTCAAGCAGAAATCTACTGATTTCTGGAAGATGAACTGCTCTGTTATCAACTCAAAATGAAGCTCAAAAAGTATGGGGTGGTTCAAGTGATGCACGGATGCAACTTTAGCTCTAGGTTGTAAAGTCTGTGTTTGAGATGATTTAATTTATGCTGGAATTCATCAGCGTCAGTCTAAAAGGCTGGAACAGCATAGCAACAAGCTAGTTAATTACTAAGCAATTATTTTACTCAACTTTTAGACCAAGGGGATACCCAAAATATCCGCATCTGTTTCATTTTGATTTCTTATTGTTCCTTCCATGCTGTAGCTGAGGTTATTTTACAGCAGCTTGTCAGTCATAGCAGTAACAACTTCCACAGCAGCAGCTTCCATTTGGCAAGCTCACTGTACAGAAAGTGCTGTGATGGAGTGGAAGGGGTTTCTTTCTCTTTCTTAATATCATCTTCCTCTAGGATAGACTCTTGCCCTCTCCAGCAGAACACGCTTAGATCACACTGCGGAGTTTCTGACTGCTGCTTTTAAAAAGGGATATCTGTTTGTTTCTATCAACACATTTCAGCTCCTCTGGCATGCTGTCTTTGCAGCTCTAATAGAGACACTTCACATGTAATAGGGTCACACAGTGATCCTCACGTTCGATTCCATTCCTATCACCATGTTAAATTGAAACAATGTGTGTGCATCAGATTTCTGCAGTGCAGGGAAGCTGTAGCATCTACAAGTTTTGTGATGCAATGAAGCTAATGATTTGGATTTTATTTTCTTGGTACCACATTCAGCTGGTGAACTCTTGAAAATACACCTTACCTCATTTTCTCTCTGTCTCTTTACCTCTCAAGAGCTTTCACCAACAGATCTACTTCCATGCTGAAAAAAAAAGTAATTCTATCAGTAATTTATGGAAATTAGAAAACTGATTAACATAAAGCTTCTACTTGTGATAGTGGGGTTACAAAAGTGGGTTGATAGGTAAAAATGATCTCCTTAGTGATAATTAACTTTGATCTCTTAAATAACTGTTAACTTTCATAAAGAAGGAGAGTACAAATGACATTTGCATCACGGCAACTGTAAAAAGGCAGAACATAACTTTCATTGGAGATTACATGATGAGCTCTGTTCTCAAAGAAAATACACTCATTTCAAAGCAAAATGACATGAATTGTCAAGGACTGCTGGGTTTGTTCTTACATCCTGTGTTAACCTGAGTGCACTGAGATGAGACATTGCATATGCTTGTGTGAACAGCTCTGTACACCCATGTAAATAATATGTATTTATCTACAAGGAAATGGCAATGCATGCTCTGCTTAGCACTTCTATGAGACCATTCATCCAAGGACTTCCAAGTACTTTATAAACATTAATTCATTCTGACTATGTGACTGTGAGGTAAGCAAATATTAGTCTTACTGCAATATTATTGGGAAATGGAGAGACACAGCAGCTAAGATACTTACTCAAGGTTAGTAGATTATAGCTCAAATGCCTAGCTTCTAGTTCTGTGTGCAGGCATGGCCTCCTGGCAAAGCACACGTCTTTGGAGGTTTGCTATGCACTCCTCAAACTTTGCTTTGAGTACTGTTTTGAAAATTTTCCCATCACTATTTATTTCTGAACAATTTCACAGTGCCTGTTTGGGGTTGGATATTCTTACCACCTCTGTTTTACAAATGGGAAACTGAGGCAAAGAGGAAAAAAAAATCCAAAGTACCCACTAGATGTGAACATCCAGTTTGAGAAATCAAGGCCCAGCAGTTTTAACCAGAAGACCCTCCCCAAGCTGCAGTTCCTAGTTTAACCCAGAAGATAAGCAGTTTTGTCTTGAGTTTTATGGACTCAAGACACACTCAAGAAACCAAGTCTTCGAGCAAAACTGAAGCCGTAGAATCCCACTTGAACTTAACATGCAAGCAAAGGAGATTTTTTGAAGCCCGGTATATCAGACATTAATTGTGAGTCTTCTCATAATGGACTTCAGAAAGATTTACACAGGTTGCTGGGGCTGAGATAAAGTGTAACCAGAAGTTAAGTATGAAGTGAAGTGCGTATCAAGAAATGCACACACACTCACATAGAAGGAGGCTAGATAATTTTAAGTAGCAAATTTAAAAGAATGTCTTAACAAATAAATCCTTAAAGCTGTGCAGGCTCTAAATTTTTCTATTCATGGAAATAATTTTAGAACCTTTCTTGCACACTTAAAGCTCCTGGCACACTGAGTTGTTGCAAAGAAACCATTGCAACATCTCAATATCTTTCTTCACTAGCTCCTCCAGATACAGTGCTGGCCACTCTCTGAATCATTTTATCCTGTCATCTCTCTTCTTTTGATATGCATGAAGTTAAAGGGAAATGGCAGTCTCCTAATTTCTATTTCCACCCAATGTCATGGGAGAGAGGAAGGAAAAAAATATCACTTTTTTAATGTAGCTTTTAAAATAGAAAAGCAAAAAAAATTTTTTTACAGCACTTAATAGGCCTCCCTTGCAATTTAAAAACTGATTTTCAGGAGCTCATATATTCAAATCTCCAAAGTCTATTTGAAGGCACATCTGAAGGTGCACCCTGCAACCTGTGTGTAGCAAACTCTTTTGAATCTTGTCCTTGAAACAAAAATTAGTGCCCCATGGGAGCTCAGCAGTGTAGACAACCACTAACTGCAGAATGACTGAAAGCAGAGCTGAGAGTCCTTGCAGCTGGGAGGGAGAAGGGGATGAGAGAGTGAGGGAAGATGAGAAAAGCCTTCAGGAGCCATTTGGGAGACAGTCACTGGAAAGAAGAAAGAAAGACATGCACTAAAAACAACAGAAACACAGGTGGAAATGGCCTACTGGGAAATCAGGCTGTCAACAAACAAAAGCCGAAGGCCAGAAAGCAGTTTCAGTAGCAGCCCCTGCTAACAGGGCTTCAGTGTTCAGTAAATAAATTAGCAGCAGCTTTGACTGTTTGGAAATTAGTAGTGACATGATGAAAGAAGCAAATGACTTGCTTTTATCTGGAGTGGAAGCACTAAACTTCCAAAGAAATCCTTGCCTGTATTAGGAGAAGCAGAGATGCTTCTATCAGCTTAGACTTGAACAACAGTAATATCAGAAAAGTTTCATTTCATTTACCAGAAGCTCAGAACTTCGTTTGTAACTAATGAGACCTGTGTCCCTCTGGGCTGCTTCTGACAGCATCTCTCCTTTGGATAGTTTGTCACTGAGAAGGTAAAAATAACATAGGTTAGGTAGATAGACAGACAGACAGATAGATACCTAGATGTTTGAAAAAAGAAGTAGAGTTGGGACTTTAGATCAACTCTTCAATTATTGTAAACTGGGAAAACTCCTTTGGGAGAAACTCCAGTGATTTACTTCTGTTGAGAATCTGATCCTGTTTAATTAAATGGGGACTAAATGAGGGGCTGAATAGTAAACACTTCAGCATGTGCTTAAACATTCAGCACGTGCCAAAGTCCTATTGATTCCGTTGAGATATAATTTGCTTAAGCACTCCTCCCCAGTAAGGGTTCCTACTGAATCAGGGCCTCAGTTACTGGAGCTGAATGTTTATTGTGTCAGAGGTATTAAGGCTCTTTTCCCACATCCTCATCGCTTAGAAAGATAGTTGGGTAAGGAGTAACACTGCAGCCTCCAAAGTGAGCAAATATTTACATAAGCGGTGCTGAGTGTGCTTGATATGGCAACAGGTCCAGGAGGCAAGCTTGCGCTCGCAGTGGGAAGCAGGGCTGTCTTGGATAGTCCTTTGATCTGGTTGGTCCATTCCACTCTCCCAAGGTACGTGGGTCCACATAAAACTTGAAATAGGAACTTCTTCCTTAGCACGGACAGCCCTGGGCTATGTCCACACTGCCTTTGACAAATGGCAACAGCCTCTGCTGTATCTGTTGCCTATCAACGGGAGCTGGAACTGGTATGTGACAAAGCCATGAAATGCCAAATCTAAAGAATCACAGGTTCGCTAAATTGTTTGTGTATTGAATCTGCCCTTCAAGGCAGCATTGGTTTTGTCTACCCCAAAATACCTGGCTGTTCTGGGACTCAGCTGTCAGCTAGCAGCCTCATCCCAGCTCTCCAGGCAGACCCTGAGTGCTTTCACCTAAGAAGTGTCATAATTTCTCATTCACATGCTAGTGCCGGTGAGGCAGGATCTCCTTCCACTGTGCCTGGCTTGTACCATTAGTTCTTACTACCATGAGAGATAAATTAGCTAGCATGCTTCTAGGCAAAATGGCCACTAAGTAGTGGCATCCCTCAGGGATCAGTACTGGGACCAATACTACTTAATGTCTTCATTAACGACCAATGATGGGGGGATGGAGTGCACTCTCAGCAACTTTGTAGATGACACCAAATAGCCGGGGAGC
>NW_009219961.1:6585-45425 GCF_000690835.1 Fulmarus glacialis
TACCCTTCAGAGGGACCTGGACAGGCTGGAGAAAAGGGCTGGCAGAAACCTCATGAAGTTCAGCAAAACCAAATGCAAAATCTTGATATCTGGGATGAAATAGCCTTATGCAACAATACAGACTGCGGGCTGACTCTCTAGGAAGCAGCAAAGAAAGCCAACTGCATCCTGGGCGGTATTGGCAAGAGACCAGCCAGCAGGTCTAGGGATGTGCTCTGTTTGGCACTTGTGAGACCACATCTGTAGTCTTGTGTCCAGTTTGGGGTCCAGTTACAACAGAGGCATGGACATACTGGAGCAAATCCCAGAGAGGCCACAGGTTTGGTTGAGTGCTGGAGCTGAGAAACTAAGGGAGATGAACTTGCTCAGCCTGGAGAAGAGAAGATGAAGGGAAGACTGTATTGCTGCCTGCAACTGCCTGATACAGAGAAGATAAAGTCGGATGCCTCTTGGAGGTGCACAGCAATAAGACAGGAGGCAATGGACACAAGTTGGAACAATAGAAGGAATATCAAATACAAGGAAGGGTGGTTTTTTTTAACCATGAAAGTGATCAAATACAGGAGCAGGTTGCCCAGAGAGCTTGTGTAATCCCCACCACTGGAGGTTCTCAAGACTTGACTGGACAGCAACCTGATCTAATAGAACCTGCTTTGAGCAGGGGCTAGGACCAGATGACCTCTGTAGTCTCTTCCAGCCTAAATTATCCCACAATTCTATGGAAACGAAAACTGACAGAAATGGTGAAGATTATGTGGAACCATGTAATAGCTGGTACAGGTCTGTGAAAGGAAGCTGAGGCCCAATTATACTGAGAATTTAACTAATTAAGGCAGACATAACATAGTTGGATTTTTAGTAAATTGTTAGTTTAGTGCTACACATGAACTCAATAGGAAAGCTGGAGTTGCATAGCCTGCATAATAATACAATAAGGTAGACAAAAATCTATCCAACAGCTAGGAACCAATGAGTTATCATCAATGGTTTTATGTCAAAAAAGAGAGAAGTATCAATTGGTCTCCCACAGGGATTGATACCGGAGCCAGTATTAATCGATATACTCATTAACAGCCCAGAGAAGAATGTAAATTCAAAAACCACTGGATCTGGAGAAGATTCAAAGGAACGGTGGGGATGTGGCAAAGGAAGTAGGTGGCATATAAGAAATAGAATTGTAGTCAAACTATATGTAGATTTCATCAGATGAATGAGCAACATTTAATATTTTGTATATTCAGGGAAGAATTTTACAGAAGGCAAATATAAAATACAGTGGGGATAGTGCCTAAAACCACCCCTTCTAAAAAGCCCCAGGTTAGCCAACCGTTAATTTCTCCCACCATTGCAAAAGAATGAGGCAGTGTATGAGTTTTGATCCATTAAAACTCCTGCAAGACAATGTGTTAAATTGCCACTTAACAATGTGCTTGGTGTCAGGCGTGAAATACCATAGCCAAATGTCAGAAGATATTTTGGTTAAGAAAGAAGATTAGGAGAGAGTCACTAAAATTCTGCAAAGACTGGACTCAAACCTAGCCTATGTGCTTCACACTGACTTTGATTAAAGCAATTAAAACATTTAAGCGTGTGGAGATGAAAACGGCAGTAATGATGATAATGGGGCAAGACTTTACTTCCTATGGTTTGGTATGGAAGGTGACACATGTAATGCTTTTTTCCCCATGTTTTCTTACATCTTCTCCAATCTTAGTCCTGGGATTTTGATGCATGCATATATATATGCACATATATATAAATTTGCTCAAAGATCATGTTGTTGGTGAAGGTGTGAGTGAGCTGACCCATAGATATTAAGCCCAAACAAATTGCCATATTCATCTAAAATGTCTTCCATATCACACAGGTCAGAGCATTTCCCTGCATGGGTATCTCAGGTTTTGGTCTTTGAAGAATACAGTAAAAATTTATTCCAGATTTCAAGCCCTCATCTGTTGGAGAATGCATGATATCCCTTGCCCAAATGTTGATAGTGGGTTTATATATTCTCAGTCTGAATTGGCTGTTGTAGCCTGCTTGCATCGGAAATATTTTTCCTCACATAGCTACCCAGTGGTACCATTTAACTCCACAATGCATTATAACTATCATTTTTATAAAATATGCTTATAAACTAGGAACTTATATTACTCCCGTTTAAACCCATGAAAACTCCCATGGACGTTAATGCAAGCAGGACCTGATATTTATTCATCGAAAGCTAGAACCGTGTGATGGAAAATAAGAAATCTTTTAAGCCACAGTTCTTAAGGGTATGTTGCATGGTGTTCGCTGTTCAACACATCAGGGCCTCATAGCCATATTAGTTGTATGAATGGGATAAGATTACTTGGGCAATTTTCCTCTACATTAGAAACAAATCACAGCTAAACCTCTGCTGTCTCCATACATTTTAAATTCCCATTTTCTCTCACTAGAACAGAAAAATAAATACATAGATAGCTGACCAAACTTAGAAACTGTTCAAAGCAATCAAGTGCAAATTCTCTCCTGTTAAAATGTGAACAAAACAGAGAACCTTTGACTGAGAGGTAACTTCAGAGATAAGTAGTTAGATAGATGCTATAGACAACAAGACACAAACAAATTAAATCTATTCCACTGAAACAGTGATATAATTTTCCTCCAGAGACTATCTAAGACTGACAAAATAAACAAAGAAATAACGTGTTTCTTAACTTGTGAAATGTGACAGTCAATGGCAGATAGCAAAACAAAACTAAACAGTGCTAGAAGTTCTTAGCACAAACATGCTGTTCAGAGACGATGCAGCTTTATTTTTCTTTGACTGCAACCTCCTAATAACCGTACTTTTTCACACCTCCCGCCTCTGAGTTTTTTCACCCTCTTTCCAGTGTGGTCCTCCTGTTTAAGAAACATGCTACATGTTTATTTTGAGGGACAGACTGACGGTGGAAATTAGCGCATCTGGGAAAGAGGGAGCTGTTAGTCCGGGACTGTAATGGTACCTCTGAAGGCTCTTTGCCCAACAAAGCGTGCAGGGACGTGCTTCAGTTTGGCTTTCATGGTAGGTAAGACCTTCCTAAATGTTGAGCACATATTGCGGAGCTTTGAAGGCACAGGGCTGGACATTGGTGTTCATTTTAAAGTGTTATAGATCTGGTGCCAAAGAAGGGAACCTTCTTGGTTGATGATGACCTGCTTGGTCATCAGGAAATTCTGCCAAGTGAATTTTCAGGCTTTTCACAATGACAGAAAACTTTTTAAGGTTTCAGGTCAGTTCTGAGACTTCTGTATCAGGAATTGTGCTACCTAGCATAACCTAATGACTTCACAAGTCCAAAAGAAGTATCCTCAAAAACAGAGAGTAAGAGAAACTTTGGGCACAACTGAGATGGCCATACTATAAAAGTAAGCTCTAAAGATAGAAGCAAAAGCATGAGCATGCCAAAGTGCAGTACGGTGGTAATTTCCATGTTACTCATAGCAATCATTTTTCCATGAACAATCTGTATATGTCACTTACAAATATCTCATTTATTCTCCATCCTTCATATGCACATAATAATCCTTTCACTTTATTTTAGTTGATAGTTTGCCTTTAAAATGTCAGGTCTTTTCCCCTCTAAGTTGCAAATTGCTTTTGTACCTAAAAGTTTATAACCGAAAGTATCTTAGCTCAGAGCTGCATGGGGGCTGATGATGGAAAATGGATGCTTTCACTCCAGCAGACGGCCAGAAACCAGTCCAGGTCTCCAACTGCCATCTCCTAATTACTGAAGGTGGGGTTCATCTCCAGAAGTCTAACTTTAAACATCTGATTTAAGCAGCTTCCTTGCTAGCCACTTTGCAAGCAGCAGCTCCAACGGGCAGCTCGCCTGGCTCACGTTCCCCAATACCTTTATTTCAGCCTAAAAGACTTGCCAAGGTCCCACAGGAGGCTCTTATCAAGCAAGACTATCCCCTGACTCATAGCACTGGACCACCTCTCCTCTCATTACTGCTTGAAATGTCTAGCGGGGAATTTGGTCTCTGAATGGCCAAAAATACAAAGTCACCTGCTACTCTCAAGAAGGTATTTGGACATAAAAAGAAACACAGAACATGAAATATGAAGCAATGTAGAAACCAGCACGCTGGTGGAAGGAAGGTCAGAGTGAAGCCAGCAGGTTCACTGCCTGTTTCTGAACAGCGTTTTGTGGGTGAGTGGTGGTCCAAGCTATGTTTAAAGGGCCAAAGATGGGCTGTGGAGTAGTGTGAAAGATGTTGCATGTTTTCAATCAAAAATTTTATGATAAAGCTGCATGGTGGTCTCTGGGAAATTACGAGGTTTGAAAGTAGTGCAGCTTTCTCAAAGTTTTGGGGCCGTGGCAATGCAGGCCAGCTTTGCTATCAAAGAACACTCTCTTCTCATCGTTCTCAAGAGAGCGACTCCTATCAGCCTGCCTTCGCTTGCAAAAACAGTAATGAGAAACACACAACATAAAACAGAACAGCCACTCAGTAAATCACATTTTGGACTGATTTTTCAAGGGTGCTGAGTCCAAGCAGCTTCCACGGACTTTAGTGGAGCAATTTGGGTTTGCAGCATCCTGGGACCCCCCAGCATACAGGGCTGTTTCTTCTGCCACTGAAGAGCACCCACTGTACATTTTAACTAGATTTCTGAGTGCGTTCTGCAGCCTGTCTACTTCCATGTTAAATAATAATTCTGAATTGCATAATGCCACATTCCTTTCCACCCCTCATCTGATAACAATAACAAGCTCTGTATCTTAGAGACTTGCACATTTATGTTGGCACTATTGGAAATACTAACGCGAACTGAATCTCTTCTGTGTTCTTAAAGACTAACAAACACCATTCATTTCCTACAGATTAGTTTCAACCTAACAAGCGTTTTGTTGAGCCCCAAAGAATATTTCATTTATTTAGATAATGCTGATTGCTCACTTATGAGCGGCAACTCATTCAGTAAGAAACAGACTGTTATAGCTCAGTATTGTTAAAAAGAGGGTGAAAAAAACTCAAACAGCAACCTGGAGATGGTATTTAATACTCAAAAGACAGCACGTCATTATGATAAGCGGATCTATTGCTGTGAATAATGGAGAAGGTTTAATCACACAATAGTACAGATACACTTAGAATAAATATTTAACGGCATGTTTTGCAAAGCTGAAGCATGTTCTAACCCCCCCATCCAATGATTTGTGCTCAGTGCCATCACGGCGCAGGATGTGTATTGCATCAGTATGCCAGGAGCGACCATGCGTAAGGGTTACTGCAGAATATATGAGTTTTGTGCAATAAGGTGGGCAGAGTCATTCCCTGATGGAAGCAGACAAGGGGTTTTTCATCTGCATGGCCATGATCCCACCACATCATGAAAGAGCATGTCCACTCCTCTCCACCTCTCCAGCCTGCCCACAAGCTCACCTTTTGGGTCAGGTAGGCAAAGCTCATGTCAAGAGGATGGCATGAAGCCAGCCTATGATATGCTAGGGGCAGGCATGCTTCCCTCCTGGGAGAAATGCTCAGCCAGTTTGGAGGGGAGGGTCCAGAGAGAGGAGAAAAAGAGGCGTTTGCTGCACTTTCTCTGCTCCAGCAACTCCTGTGCCAGATGTATTGGTCACGGGCCAGTCAGCTGCATTTAGCTGATGGGACTGAGCAGCCAGAGAGAAGCTGCTGGGAGTACGGGGCTGCCAACACTGCAAAGACGAGGAGTATTATGGGCTCCAAAGGGCCATTAGCCCCCCAGTAAATCAGTCTGGTGTTTACTCCTTCCCTCTCCTGCATCTTGAGTTTCCTCTTACTGGAGGCTTGGGTACTCAGCTATAATAACAGCACGATGGGCTTCTAGAAAATATGTACATTATCCACGGAGGTCTTATTACAATGGCACTTAACGACCCATAAGATTTAGTAAACACACAAACTCATTTTGTATGAAAAAATGGAACTGGAAATTGGACTCAATTGGAAACCTCAATGGGAAATTTATTTATGAGTGAGGGAAGCATGGGTGCAAAGGAGAGGAGCTTGGCTCGCATACAACTGGGAACAGAGAGTGATCACAAAGGAAAAGAAAGAGAGAATAAAAAACGTAATTGAGAAAAACAAGTAAAAAAAATAGTGAGAGGGCCTATCCTATTTTCTGCAAGGTCTACTTTTTTAAAGGGTGGGCATTACTGTTGCTAACACAAGGAATAGGTTTTTCCTGAGCTAGAAAAACATTTGGATTTTTTTTTTTCCTTTTTATTAATCATCAGTGGTGTGGGGAGGGGGAAACCCCCTGAGAATTCAATGACAGGAAAAAAAAATGGTTTGTGAAGTCAGACTCAGTTTGCGTACCTAAAAAGCAATATGATTGATTTGCAAAAACCTCTAGCTTCACAAAGTTCTTCCATCTCTAATGAGAACTAACAGCATTTTTGTCCAGCTTCCCTGCAAAATATTGTTCTAGTGCTGAATCCATCAACAAAAATGGCTAAGCATTAGCTTTCTTAATGGCCTCTGGTTTCGCTTGCCAGCAACTGCAGATGGAGTGGGCTAAGCAGGGCTGGGTCTGAAGCGTACCGGCCTGTTGCAGATCTCAGCTGCATTTTGCTATATTAGAAGTAAGATCGAATAGTGGCTTTTTAGTGTATTCTGAACACAACTCGTTTTAAAATCACAGGGTGTTTCTACCTCTGGCAAGGCACAAGTGCCTAATCCTTGCACAATTCAATTAATGTAAATTGTTACACAAGTGAATTTTGTGATGAAGTATAATAAACAAAGGAAGGAAAAAAGTAAAGAAGGACACTATGGTAAGAGGGCTTCAGTTCAGTACTGACAGCAGAAGTTGTGGATTTTTTTTTTAGTCTTTTTATCTGTCTCTGTCCTTTGAGTGTGCGATTACAAAATACCCTCACCTCTACCTGCCTGCAAGAAAATACAACTTTCTCCCTCCCTCTCCCTGACTGCTGGTGTACCTACACAGCACACACAAGGTGATCTCAGCACAAAAGGCATGGTTAGTCCCAGTGAGTAACCTAAGTAGGCTGCAAAGTCTGTATTTGTTATGATCTGTGGTGCACCTTCTTGGTCATCAGACTCCTTGTCTGCATGCTCTTTCACCCCACTCTTTGAAGAGAAGTGTGATACAGCAATACTACTCTCCCAACCAAGCTTCCAGATGAATTTGTTATTTCTTAACTTTCAACCTCAGCAAGAGCAGCTAGAAGTAGTCTGATAACAGAACCCTGTTTTCATAAGGTTTTTCTGCTCTACTTTGAAAACCCCTGAGATTAAGACGCTTTAGACCAAGCTTGAAGAAGAAGCAAAAACCTTGGGACTGATCTGAATTTAGGTGAACTTCTGGGACCTTGTGAAATCTGCATGTTCAATCACAGCCCCAATAATTTTCTGTTTAACTGTGGGCTAAATAAACTTGACTTCCCTCACCATGCACTGGGACTTCATTTTTTTCCAAAGCTATATAATACTCTGCCAGGGACTGCTGGGCAGCTGAGACTGGCAGAATGAATTTAATCTGAGAGCAAGAAACAGTAATTCTAACATCTGCTTCCAGTAAACACAGAGATTAATAAATGTCCCTCAAGAATTAATATCTAAGCACCCTTCTTTCACCTTTATCAATGAGATTTCAGACCAAGTAACCTCCATAGAATTTATCTGGTTATTAAGAGAGAAAGGTGTTTTATGAAGAAAACTCTTTTCACACATTCAACAACTTCTGGATTCTAAAGCAAAAGAGGAGGGAGAGAAATATGCTTGAAATGTCAATTATAGATAGTTCATTGTAATAACATTCCTTTTAGAAGGCACCCATGTTTTGCAGTCCACATTAGTCTGCTCACATTTTTGTACGCTTTGAAGAACTTTACACTGATGATGTAGTCACAAAAAGCCACCTTCCAATGGTGAAACACCCCAGAAACCAATGGGCTTGTAAGGAAGTGAAAGTAGAATTATGCTGAAGACACAGGACCTACAGCAGTTGGCACCGTGTCTGTGAAATTTCACACAAATGAAAGACAATGAACGGTACAAGAGAATAGTTCCCAGTAACTACAGAACTGAACTTCAAACCAGCATAGCTCCTATGGCATTAATGGGAAACTTAAATAGAACAACACATCTTAGAAAGTTTCGTTATGCCAGAGAGGATTTAAGAGTTTGCATCATGTTTGGTGTGGACAGCAGTGGGGTATGATAGAAAGGATTCAGCATCACTCATTTGGAATGAGCTTCAAAGCCTACCAGTGATGAGTACTGTGTCTTCTGCAAATGGATGCTGTTAAAGTAAACTTCATACCAGTGAAACTAATAGGACCACTGTGCGTTTGACATAAGCTTTTGAACTCATCTAACACCAAACAATTAATCAAAGAGAAGAACACATGCATATTTCCACATTTCTGCTACTAAAATATGCAGATATATTTGTTGTTTGCCATACTAAGTCAAAAACTGAGGTATGTTTTCAATGCTCAGCAGAACAACATCCTTAACAAAAAGCAGCATGGAAGTTTGAAAACGCATGTAAAAGAGTCAACAATTTTCACAAGAAAGCAAAAAACCAAGAAACAATTTACTGGGAATCAAAGTTACCATTTTTATAATTATTATAACTGACATCTCCTGCACTAAACTTGTTTCTCCAGCAGTTATGGCATACCAAATTTAATATGTTAATATTACTTTAATTATTAGATGACTACTAAGGTAGGAAACATTCAAATCTTGACAACATAGTGCGGGACACACCTCAACAACAAAATATTGCATTTTGATATTATATGTATCATATAAAATGTATAGATGATTTGAATGTCACACCTGCTTGACTTTTATTTTTTTAAGTCAAATCCCTGAAGAATTTTTAAGAGTTTATGACGAATGTACTTTTATACCTGTTGTCTGTGTAAATCCACACTGGTAAAAATAGCATCTGTTCTAGAGAAAAGCAACCACATGCTCATCAACCTTTATAACAGATCTATACAGTAATAGGAGGTAAAACTTGTTCATTCATTGTTTGAAGTGTTCCTTCTCAGCCCCCAGTTTTTAAGTATCGAACTAAAGGAGTTCCTGAAACATTGATAAGAAGCTGAAATTCATTCCCTAATTTACAGTGAATTGTGCTAAAATCCACATTGATAGACAGTGTGCTGTAGATCTTCATAGTTGCTGAAATGTATGCCTAGTGGTTGGTACCTATCAAAAGGAAAATTAGAATAAATGAATATTTAAATATTTAAATTTTCTACGATACGTTTGAAGTGCATTTTCAAAGCATTATCATCAGATTTGAGAAACCAGTACTCAATTGGTTACAAACTCCTTGCTGAAGAGTTTCACAAGCCTCCCTTCTCCCCACCTTCTACTCATTAGCAATCAGAATAGCTTTTACATGCAATAGTGTAATTGTAACCAAATACAGGCTGCACTGGCTGCTTCTCTCCGAGCTTCTAAGAATCCCCTTTGGCTGACCTTTGGTAGCCAGTAAAGCATGGTGGAAAGGAAACAAAGGGAAGCAGTCCTGAGTTGTAGAGAAGAAAGGGGATATCGAATAAGCTGCATTGCTTTCTCCAGAGGGCTAAATGTCAGAGATACATCCAAGAGTCAATGCTTTCTTTCATAAGGATATATTTTTTGTAGAGGTAACTAAATTTATCTATCGCACAAACGTGTGTGTGTGTGTGTGTGTCCTATGTTTGTGTGGGGGTATTTTCCATATACACCTATACGTATGTGTTTGTATCTCCGTTTAACAGGAAGTGTACATCGAATTAAAATCCCTGTATAACCACACATGAGAGGCTCTGTTCTGTGAAGCAAAATTAGACAAGGTGTCCTCAGGAGCTGGCAACCTGAGCACGGCAGAATCTAGACATTCACCTATGTTTAACAGTTTCTTAATGTTATGATAAACTAGATTAGCTGCCACAAAGTCCCCTTAGGCTCGATTTAAAAAAAAAAAAATAGAAAAAAAAGAAAAAAGAAAGAGTAATCATCACTCAAGAGAAGAAATCAAATTTTACACTGAATACTTTTTGCTGCTTATCTTACAAAATTATTATTATTTGCCTTCTTAGTTACTCCTATTCATCAGGGTGATGTGTGCAGATTGTGAGAATGCCAAACATTCCCTGAAAACTGACGAGTAAGCAAAAAAAGAGCTGCTCTTTAAACCCTTCACAGTTTATAGCCGCATTTACATAACATTAAATAAGTCAACAAAGGCATCATTAGCTCCCATTAAAATATGAGCGAAGAAATTTAAACGAACAAGACAAGCTAATTGGTAAGTAATGTTGTGTATCAAAAATTATGACTATAAGATTCCAGAGTTAATGAGAAGCCCTACAATCGTGTTTACTAAATGTTTAAAAATTAAATTAAAGGTGAACATGGAGAGTCAGAAAAGTTTTCTTGCTGTCATTTGGGCTGACTGAGAATTGTGAAGGTTACCGCTGCTCCTTCACAGAGTTTGAGAGTCTCCGGAGCCACCAGCCCATCATTTGATCCCTGTCCATCAGGCAGATTAGGTCTCTCATTGCCAAACAGCACAATTCTCCACCGAAACAGCAATGTGAGCTGTGTTGTCAAATAGAAGGATTAGGTACAAGCCTTTTGCG
The DNA here is from genome assembly GCF_000690835.1 of Fulmarus glacialis. Classification (NCBI taxonomy): domain Eukaryota; kingdom Metazoa; phylum Chordata; class Aves; order Procellariiformes; family Procellariidae; genus Fulmarus; species Fulmarus glacialis. The sequence goes on from NW_009219961.1 coordinate 17,217, forward strand.
AGTCAGCTCCTGCAGGTGTATAAGACTGGATTAAACTACCAGTCCATCTTGTCTTGCCTGCCTGTTGAGTTTGCTCAGGTGTTTCAGAGGGAGGTAGCAAAAGCGACTGTTAACTGTGCCGTTAAAAAGAAACCTATTTCTGCTGCCAGAGCTGGGGCCGGACCCACACCGAGCCAGCTCTGCCATCGCCACATCCAGCACGTGGCGAACAGGAGCCAAGTCCTTTCCTGCTGCTTTTGTCCATATCCATGGAGTAGCCAGGACTCTTCTGGTTCTTCTCTGAGTTACAGACCACTAGCAGCTCATATTTACTGACAGCAGTTGCCTTTCACCAGTCTTTAGTCCATGAAGCTCCACCAGTTTGCTGACTACAAGTTGAAAACCACTACCGAGTTTGCTTTTATCTTTATCCTACTAAAATCCTCTCCAATCGCTGCATTTCAGCTGTGCTCTACTCCCTTCCAAAAGATAGAAACCACTGAGAGGAGATATAATCCTGCAGTGCCATTAATGAGCATAATTATAGTGCCACATTACACTGTCCCTCTTGCTAATTGGTCATTCATTTGCCATTGTGCATGAAATCGCAGGTGTTATTGCCTTCACGATGCTTATCTGAATTTGCCACATAGCACCAATTCCCTTCTGCTTCATTTCTCAGTCCAGCGGGATCAGTGTGTGTTTAAAAGGGGAGGACAGGAGTATCTCATGTTCTATCTCATATGCCCAGATGTGTGGAAATGGGTTTCAGTAAGACCACGCAATTAGATCAGTATCATATTCTCAAGCACACAGAGCTGTTACAAATGCACCCATTGATCTTCTCCTACAGGGAAGTTTTGGAGATTCTGGCTGAAAGAGTCTAGAAATAATTTTTTAAAAATCTAATAGTAATTGCAATAGTAATTGCATTGTTTTAAGTGGATGTGCTTGCATATTTGGCAGTGAGGGAAGTTTTGAAAGAAGTAAGAACCTCATCGTGTTGGAATGCAACTAATTGTTCTACCATAATTCAATACAACCTTATAAAACTTGTGAGACAAAGCCGACATTCACTCGTTCTGGAAAGCAGCTTGCTACAAACTAGCTTTTACCAAATGCTATGACTTCTGTGAACATATGAACAAGTGAAACCCCTGAATTCATGTGACAGGATTTTTGGTTCACTGAAAGACAGAAAAGTCTTGCAGGTATCTCATGTTAGTTCATAGATTTACAGTGACAGAGTTTTCTCTGCCACCTTGAAATCTCTCTTGATTTATTGCCCTTTCCACTAGTTTACATTCATCCAATCAAGGAACAAAAACAAAACAGGGGGCATCAGTAAAAAATCAGGTACCAAGCATTATGTACGCATCAAGGATGTGTACAAGAAAAATTGTTCACAAGCAGTATGTCATCCTGAATCAGGAAAGTACTTCAGTAGGAGATTAACTCAAAGCATGTGCTCGTTTACCACAGTGGGACTCAAGTACATGCTCAAATTCAGCACTTTTTTATGTGTTCCCCTGAGTAGGGATAATTTCCTGATATAGGAAATACATGCTGATTTTTCTCCCTTAGGATAATTGAAAAACATTTATGTAAATTCCAGTTTGTTTCAGATATGGGGGAAAAAAGCAAACTGAAACTCAGCTAACTGTTTTCTCTCACCAGTTCACCAGAAAATCTGCCCCATTCCATGACCAGAAAAAACTTTTCCTTCATGCTCTATTATGAGCAACCTAATGCAATTTCCAAGTTGGCTCTGCTTTGAGCAGGGGGAGAGGGGGCTGGACCAGAGACCTCCAGATGTCACTTCCAGCCTCAGAGATTCCCTGATTTTGCTCTGTGTTGGATACCCTACACATGATGACGACTTAAGTCACAACTAAACTCATTTCAGAAAAGCGTGGTAAGGAGTAAGATGATAAATATATTAACACATAAATAAATACAGCTTTGTTTGGATGAGAACTGGATATGGGACGGCATAACAAAAAGGAGGGAAAGTAACTTTTACATTACCCAGCTGCTCTTACAATAATATACAGAAACTCTGTGAATCATTTCATGGTTTATTAAATGAAATTTTGTTTGCAACTGGTGAGTTAGGAAAATAAACGTCCATGTTTGTTTTCATTTTACTTTTCCTTGGTTTGTCCAGATCTTCACAGCCTTGTGTGCCAGCATTGTCCTCTGGGGCTCATTAAAAAGCCCAGTGTTTGCTACTCTGACTGTCCAGGGAAATCAGCAACAGATTGTCATTAACCCCATGAGGCCGAGAGCTAGAAATCCTTGATGCATTCCCTGTTGTGGGCAATAAGATCCATTGTAGCCATTGGAGCCAAAGGGTTAATTTTATCTCTCTATAGCTGCTGTCAGATCTCCAGTAAAACAGTGTGTGACCACTACGGGGTACTGACCACTTAATACAGCAGTACCTGCCAAAATTGGCTTAAGACTGAGCGAGACCAAGAGGCAGAAAAATACTGTTTTTTTCTAAAGCACATTGTGTTACCAGTGTTTACTTACAATTCTCTCCTGGGTCAAATGCTTATTCTTAGTAAAATGGTCTTGCTTCTTATAGACTCAGCTCCACATGAGAAAGCAAGTTATAACCTTGTCTGAAGATGATATCCTTCTATTTGTTCACATTAAGTTATGAACTGTTGCAGATGGCGTTAGCAGAGACTATCAAGGATATTTTTTAACCTAAAGATGTGTTCCCACTTTATTATTGCTGCCGTTAATTCAAGTTTAAAAAAAAAGCAACAAAAAAAATTTTTATTCTCTACCCAGAACACAGAGAAATACCGTGTCAGCATGCAACTGCCACAGTCCTGGCACACAGCTGATGGGACTCTGAGCCATGGGGTTATGTGTTTCTCCCAGGGAGTCATCATTTCTGTATCCAATATTGACTTCTAAGGTGCTGGTAGCAGTGGAAGTCACACAGTAGTGAAACAGTGCACAGGCTCTGTCTGATATTTCTATTTTATCCATCCTGAATGGACAGGATAACGTCACTAGGAGGTGAGCCCAAAGCTGGTTTGATGGTCGATGGGCGGCTTCACCCAAGCACGCTCATCCCTCAGGAGGGGTGGCCCCAGCAGCACTGCCTGTCCTCCCCGGCCACTGTCCTGGGGCCACAGTCAGGGCTGTGCCGAACATGCCCGCATGCCTCAGCTACTGCATCTCAGGTCTCCCAGGTGGCCTTTGGCTGTGTAGGTACAGAGCAGGCTGTGGGAAGGGGTGCTATGGGCTGTCAGGTCCATGCTGAAAATGGCTGGGATGCTGCCATCAGGATCCAGCTTTGCTCTCCTCTGTACAGTGCCATGCAAAATCGTTGCTGATGACACTGACAGCCCCAAGGACCCATTGGCTGATTTGAGATACCAAATTGCCCTGGAGTTTTTCAAAACCCCTATTTTGGGACAGTCACTGACATGGACTTCCACCGACCCTCATAGACTATTGGGTTGGCACTGAGACAAGGGCTGGGCAAACAACCCTCCGACCAAACACAGCACAAACCGGGGGTCAGAGCTGGGCTGTGCTGGCTCCGTCTGTGCCAACTTAGTGGTCAGCCCTGCTTTTCTGTCCTTCTGCCCTTTCCTCACATCTGAACCTGGGGTGTATTAACACTTGCCAGCCTCTCAGATTCTGTGAAATCGCAGTCCTTTATGGGCTTCGTAGTGCTTTGAGACCTGTACCTGGGAAGTGCTGCAGAAATGTAAAGCATCCCTATGGATGACCTTATCACTGGGAAAGGAATCTTAAATCTGATCCATTTGTGTGACTCCCGGAGAGCCACTGTTGCATTATTCATGACAGTCTCCTCTTCTTCAGAAGGCTAATATTACTTCCCTCCCCCCCTCCGCCCCCATACAGCATTCATAATATGAATTTTATATTCTGAGCTAAACCACACAGTCCTTTGTAGTGGTCAGTAATAGGATTCCTACCCGTACTTAGCAGAGTCCACATCAGAGAGAGCACAATCAGCCACCCCAGGAGAAGAGTTCCCAAGATCTCCTCTTACAAGGCATTGTAAAAGTTATAAATAGATTACTCTCTCTCCCTTTGTACCTTCTGGCCCTTTTCCTACACCAAGGGAACATATTTGTCACTAGGACACACAATACGCACTTAGATGTTTGACATCTCTGCCCTCATCAGATGGACTATACAGAATTTTTTGACGAGATAGAAAATGTGAAATATTTGGGATACGATTACAAGTTTGAGAGCGGTTAAAAGAATGTTAAGAAGAATTAGCCATGGCAGCTTACTTGGTAGTTTGTTATGGCTCCCATTTTCTAATACATCATATTCTTTTATTCCCCTAATTACTTTTTTTGTGTGAAAGACAATTCCCAGGGAACGAACACTTCATTTCTTTGAACCACTGCCAACAATATGCACCACAATTGCTGAAAGCAAAAGAGAGGATCTGGCATATCTATTAGAGCTTTGCAAAGACATACTTTTTTTTTTTCCTTTTTAACCTTGGTTTTCCCTTAATACCAGCATTGAATAAATGAATTACATTTCCTATTTTCCCCCCTTTCCTCACAACTTCTATTTCTGTTTTCAGGTTGTTGTTCTTCCTTTTTTTTTAAAAGTCAGGTCTTGATGGGTAATTATTACATCTCATGAGTCTTCTGTCTCAGCCTTCTATTAAAAAATAGCAGCTAAGAAAACAAGTTTAAATTAACTTTCTACTTTGTAGAAAGTGATTTTAAAGGCATTAGTACAGCACTCCTTCCACCTCACTCTCCATCTGCAGTGTCCTTCTATATATCCTTTTAGCGCAAACCGCATTAGCTCACCTTGAGATGAATGAAACCCTTTATTCAAAGGCAAATCACACCCAAATCTTCACTGATCTCGAACATTTATCTTCCACCTTCATATCTATAACAGTGATGCAAACCAGCATGCCCTCTTTCAAAACATAGAAATTTTGGACATTTATGGCTCATCATTAATAAGAAAGACCCTTCTATCCATACATCAGCAAGAATGGGTAACGAGTGCTAACGAAGTACTTTAAAAATACACAGCTTCCAGAAGGGATGCTGAACTTCTCAGTTTGAGTTTTATGCCCATTTCTACCTACTGGGGACTTAGATGTCCCCAAGTGTTCTTGGTGGAAAATGGACAGCATCTGCAGACATCAGGGATTCCTCATTTCCCTGTGAAAATATCTGGGATTCTGGGTATTGAAGTGGGTGACACGTGACTTTGATCCAATCTGACAAGTCCTATCTGTTCATCGAGCACAACCAGAAAAGATGATCTTAATCCTTTCCTAGAATTAGAGTTTCCAGGAGTTGTTTTTACTGAAAATAAGGGAAGTGAGCTGCCTGTTGATCACATATGACTTACTAATCATTTAGCAAATACTCATTTTTCCAGGCAAAATACAAGCTGCAGTCCTGCAAGAATTTTGCTTGTGGAAGTCCCACTGGGCGAGGTCTTTAGGAAAGGAATCAAGTGAATAACATTCAAATAAAGGACTGTGCTCCATTAGGAGGAAACTATTCCAGCTGAAATCTTACCCAGGAGCTGGGGGGGTTGCTGTGTGGGAACTTGCATTACAATCTCAAACCAGCAACTGCTGGGGAAAATGGAAGCTACTGTTTACTCAGAATGAGGGAGATCTTTGTGCCCAAGTCGTGTACTGAAAAAACTACTTAGCTGTTAGTTGATCTTACAGCATCCTGATGCTCTGGAAGACGGGGGCAGGGGGAGGGAGCTGACAAGCTTTTTGTAGTTCAGTATTGATTCAACACAGTGGTAAGCAAAGAAGTCATCATACCACATATTTCTGGCTATTTCAGATATCTAATTTATGTACTTCGAATAAACAACCTGGGACGCATTTGTTCCTATATTTACTTCATAAGTAACTTTGCCTTCTAACTTTGGCCTCTGCCTGCCTGAAGTAGATTAGTATGACTATATACCCATCAACCGTATTTTCCCTGCAACTAAATACACTTGGATAGATGTCAATAATTGTGTTTCACAATGTTCAAAAAAGAAAGTCTCAAGATTTCTGTATTTCTTTCTTTTCCTCTATCTTATAGCCTTAATAAGAGCCAAATACTGAAAGCCTGGCACTCAATTTGCAATGCAAATTAACTAACATGCTAATGACTTGATTTGTGCACACAAATACTATTTGTATATTCACATTCTATTGTTTGAGCATGCAAATGATGTGCACACCAGTTCAGTAGCTGGATGGAGACTTCCTGGAAAATGAAGTCCTTAAATTCAACTGCTGTTGGCACAAACAGCAAAACAAAGCAACACAAACAACAATCTCTATGACTCTGGTGAGTGTAAAGTGATACAAATTACTGTTCTCAGTTATGTTTTAGCAGAGATTCAACAGAACGCACTGCTCTCGTTTCCTTGATGCTGGGAACCAGATCCAACGTTACCCTCAAAATAGCCCACCGTTCTTTGCAGATTTGTGCATTTGCTATTTTTGGATCTTGAGGATATTTTGAAAAGGACAGAACTGCTGGCGCCAATTCAGTCACTCCTTCAACAAATGTTTTCTTCGCCACCACAACATATATGCTATGTATCTCTCTTACAGCAAACGTAAGTACCGGGGAGGTGTGTCAAAGTACTGGAGAAATCCCAGATTCTACAGCGCAATCCCTGCCAATCCCATCCAGGGTGATATTGAGCAGCCCAGTGGTTGCAATAAATTATGCCAGCTGGACAGAATCCCTTCTTGGTCTTCTGCCAGCTGAGACATGGCAGAAACTGGTTGCTCCCCCCCACAGACACTATTAATTTGAGGCTCAGAGGCAGTAATGTCTCTGTAGGGTGGGGAATGCTGTCCTCATGTACCCATTCCCTGCTCCCAGGTGAGGTCTCAGCAACTTCTCTTTAGCCAGAGTCCAACTCCTCTTGGACTAGGTGAGCAGTGTAAAAAGCCCAGGGATCACATCTACAGACAGGCCTCTAGTTTTTAATTAATGGGGGAAGAGGTCTAATAGGATACCAGCCTGGTGGTGTAGAGAACAGAAATATTGGGGGCTTGCAAAAATTAAAATCAGGAAACCAACAAGGGTAAGAAGTTTCTCAGCAGAGAGGAAAAAATGTCACCTTAGACTCCTTGAGTTAGCATTTTATTTCTGGATGGAGTCGTATGTCTTTAATTCAAGTAGTGAAATATTTTACTCATCTTTTTATATGGATGAATTAAATTATTTTTGGCAAAAGATGTAAAATATTTTGGATAGCTTTGCACTGTTTTAACATATGTTACTGCAATAATTCAGGCATTATGAAAAATGTTGTTAATACTATGGTATTGTCCTACTTACTACCAATTTAGTAAATTGTTCCAGAAATAGATTTTTTTTTTCAGGAAAAGTCTTTAAATATGATGCCAAAAATGTGCATCTTCCATGGGATTCAGTCTTCAAGGAAATATATACCCATCTGAAATTGCCCAAGGACATTCTAAGTCCATTGTTTGCCCATGTAAAATGTTGCCTTTTTATTAGCATGGGTTTTTTCCCTTACCCCTCTTCATGAGAGAGAGAGAGAGGGAAAAAAATTATACAGGGCTTATTTCGAAATCCATGAAAGTTGGATACTCCCAAAATTCCAACAAGATTACAGAGAAATCTCATCTGGTAAATATTACGTTCTGTTTTTGTCTTTGCTTAAGCTTTTACACAACTTGACAGTTTGTGGTATTGTGCCACATTTCAAAGTTAAGGTTTACAAACATCTGGCTTGGGTTCAACATTCCTCTCCATATGGACCACAATGTCTCCAGCGTACATTGTTTGCCTGTACAGAGTGAGGTAGAAAATAAGAGTTTTCCTAGAGAATTATGGAAACCTCAACAAGCAAGCCCACTTTCATGATTCATTGACAACAGCCCTGATTTTAGTGCATCTTCATAAAAAAATAGCTTTTGTGCTCTTATGTGGACATTAACATTGAGTGGGAAAATTTTTTTCATCCATGAAGATAGTCACAGTTTTGGAAAAAAAGTTGCATCCTGAATTGAGATGAAAGTCTAATATGACAATTGCTGTGAGTGGGAGACACAGTTCAGGCCAAGTGAAACATTTTGTCTCAAATAGTTTTAAAATGTTTAATTTAATTATTACTATTTTTGTAGGCATTGAGTGACTTTTTTATTTCAAAAAGTCAGAAAAAAAAATACTTTTTAAGTTGGAAAATATTGGAAGAAAGCATTTTGATAATTTGGAACATTTAAAAAACTATCTAGTGATGAAAACTTTGTTAAATTAACCCTCTTTCCAGCAAGAAAATAACAGTTTCAATAAGTCCACGTTCCTGACAATGCAGTTGTAACAATTTCATCAACATTTTTTGAACATAGATGTAATATGAAAGCACACGAATGGAAATATACTTATTTCCCATAAACTTGATGTCTCTTATGCTTTGGGTCAATAGATGGATTTTTCCTATTGCATCACTGAAATGGCTAAAATTCAATATACACCTAGGCCATTTGTACAACTCTACACAGCTCTGGAATTTGAGTGCCCCACTATCTTCCTTGCCATGATTTGGTGAGCTTAAGTGCTGTTGTCTGCTTTTTCGTCAAGGGTAAACGAGGACCACAAATATGTGTTTTTCTTTGGGTCATACAGGAAGCTTCTGACTGAGCAGAAAATAGCGTCTGGGTTTCCAGATTTCTGAACCGGTGGTGTAGAAAGGAGGGTTCTCAGGCTGCTTTCATCGATGAGAGCTCACTAATGAAAAGGCTAGCTCAGTATTTGGCTTTTTTTTTTGTAATTTGAAATGAAGCTCCCAAAATTTCAAAATCGAAAATGTGGAAGAACATAGAGCATCCCAGCCTGAAGGACTGCTGCAGGGCGATGAAAGCCCATGGACCCGAACACTAGGGCCGTCTCCCTGGCGGGGTGCTGTAAGGTTGAGGACCTTGGAAATCTCTCTAGGTGAGCTGACAGGTAACCAGGAGCTTGGTGAAACCAGTCAATCTCCACTAAGCATGATACAACCTTTTTTAATTGGAGTTTTTCAGTACAGCCTTCGTTCTGCAAGGGAAGGTGCCAGATTCCCAGCTGTGGAGTGAAGATCTCCAAACATTTGACCTGGCTGATAGGTGTTGGATGAAAGGCAAATCTGTGGAGGAGATTGTTAAGTGGGTAGTAAACAAGATTTGGGTTTCAGATTCTCTGGCTTGGGAAATCTCTAAACTGCAGACTGCTGGAAAAGATCACTGTATACACACCCCGTTTCTTCAATTACACATTTCTTTAAAGGATGGAGCTTGGATTAACAGGGAACCGAGACCTGAAAGTTCCAGGTTTTATTCTCGTGCCTGATACAAGTGCACTGTATGATCATTACAAAGTTCCTTAACCTCTCAGAGCCTGTTTGCCATCCTCTAGAATGGGATATTTTGACTTTAAACTTCAGAGGATTAACCTTTGTAAAATAATTTTACAGGCTTTGATAAAATTTGACATTAAAAAAAGCAAAAATAAAAAATGCTTCCTTGCAAATTCAGCAGCATGCCTGTGCTGTCTGGGCACACAGATAGGGGTTGGGACAAGAGTTATATGTACTGTGGAAATAGTAATTCTTTATTCATTTTAAAAGGTCAACACAGCTTGCCAGCATATCACTGCTGCAGCTGCTGCAGAGCTTGTTATGGCATTAGGCTGACTCGGAATGATTTCCTCCCAAAGCATTCTGGCACGGAGTACAACCCGACTCATACCCGAAGCGAGGAAACCATTACTGATGGTGCTGATGACAAGAAAGCATGCAGGATGGCCAAGCCAGGGATCCGCATGGATTGGAAGCTGAAGAATGGAGGGGGGGTGAGAAGGAGGCATGAACCCCTTCTATCACTGACCTGGCAGTACTTTCTTTCCATCGCAAAACTAACACACAATAGCCTAGAACACCTGCTACTAATTTGGGTGCGTGCAAGCGCTACCCATGCGAAATCTTTTGCGTTGTTCCTAGCTAACAATTTTGTTTTCTGATGGGAATGATCACAACAACTTACATGCTGTGCAGCCTTTGGCACAGTGCAGTTGTGGGGCTTGGGCTGCTGATAGACAGGGAGCTATTCTTTCTTTCTTCCTCTTTTCTTTCTTTCTTTTTTTTTTTTTTTTTTGATCTATGGGTGGAACCCCCATAATTGTCAGAGGGAATTTCATACACCCTCTGATGACAGATTGAATCCTTGCAAGAATGTATCATTAAAAAAAAAACACAAAAAAATTTGGGCTTCTAGCATTTCAAATGAGACTAAAGAGAAACCTCCCTAGAAGGTCTTTCTGAGGCATTGTTTTAGTGACATTACTCTGTCTCCCCCTCTCAAGAGTGAGGAAAGAAGATCTTCTCCAAAGGAGAGTCTTTCTGCAGCCAAAACAACCCACGTGCTGTCCCAGAGAGACCATCCTGAATGGTCCATTGTTCAAGCTGTCCCCATATGCATATCTCCTATCTGGAAAAGCATCTGCAGCTCCAGACAGCACCTCTGTGGATCATACTTCTTCTCTGTCAGTTCTGACTTTTTCAATGGAATATGCCAACTGCATACTGCAGTCCTGGCCCTATCTTCAAATGTGAGATTTTTAAGGGAGGAAGGGACCATTGTGATTATCCAAGCTGTATCTAGCCTGACGTCCTGTATCGTGCATCCCGCAGTTTGCAGTCAGCGATCCAGGCATCTAAACCAGGAAGCCAGGAGTTCAGTGAAAGCATGTCTTGGAAAGCCTCTATGGGCAGGACTGACCTGACATAATCTAAATTTAGCTCTCTAGAAGTTAACTATCTAGTCTAAATTACTCATTAAGTCTCCTTCAGTCTGTGGAGAAAAGCAGGTACCTCTGCAAGGATTTGAACGTATCTCAGGACAGATTGGCTGGACTGACTCTGAAGGTGTCTTTCTCACTGCTAACCTTTGTGGGATACTGGACAACTAGCTTAGTATGAACACAAATTTTTAAATGGCTAAAATGAGACCAGAGTCTCCACATCTCATGGGAGCAGGTTCCAGCAGTGGGTCACCCTCACTGACAATATTTCACATCTGGTATCCATGCTGAAATTCCCTTCGCTGGGGTTTGCAGGGTACCTTGTGTGAAAAATTAAGGTGATCTCTGGTGTCAGAAAAAAGGAATTACATGACTACTATTTAAAACTCCAGTAGGTGAAAAGGATCCATGGTTTAAGCCCAGATTAGCTGGCCTTATAGCTTCACTTGGAATCTTCATGTTTGCTATACAAACACTTCCATTTTTGCTCCTTTATTCTCTTGACACAAGAGCATATTGTTATATAAGAGCAAACTCCGACAGCCTCCCCGTTGCAATGAGTGACATGAAACAGGGATCCCAGCAGACGTTAGGCAGACCCACAGGCAGAGTGAATTGGAAGCAAATCCTTCTACAACAACCTTAATTACACATAAGAGCCAGATAAACAAGACATAGCACACCTATCTATGTATATTGCAACTAACCATTAGTAGGTTGGCTATGACAGATCACATCTTCACATAGGTTATTTTTAATGAAAACTTCCTTTCAGCCATGAAAACCCCTGAGCCTATGCAAATGCTCCTAAACAGCTACGTAGGATTACATGTATGCATATGCTTGTATGTATGTGCACATGGTGGATGTGTTTCAGAGGAGAAAGGACCAGTTATTCATGGCTATTCTTTGGGTGCTATATTTACTTCAGATTTGAGAGAGGAGCACTACATTTTTAAGTGCCTGTTCGCAGAATTCCCTTAACTGGGAAGCCTTTAATGCAAGTATTGTAGTACACAATGACAGCAGGAGATCCTCCCAACTTCTCTCAATAGAGAATTGGTTTTATTTTTTCCTGTGATGATCTATACAACTGGAGTGCACAGTATTAAGTCAACCTTTCTGATGGGAAGGAGGTTGCCTCTATCACTATCAGAGCCCATGAGCCCATGGGATGAGTGGTATAGGTTGGTTCAGTGCCAGTGAAAGTTGGGAGGGGATGGTTGACAAACTCACAGCAGCTAAGAAGGAACCTATTCTGTTAAAAACAGGAGCAAGTCCAGACCCTTAAAGCATGGTCAAGCTGCTGGCACACAAGGAAAGGAGGCTGCACCCAGCCACGAACATGCTGTCCCTGCGATGGAAAGCTTCGCTCTGTGCCCTTGAATGTCTGTAACCAACTGCTTTCTCCACCCTAGAGGGGCACTGTCATTTACCAAAAGACTTGTCTGTTTGCCACGAGTGTCAGGTGCCTGAGGGATGGTCTGTTTGCACTAAATATCGAGAGGCTGCCCTTCATAAAAATGAACGAATACTTTCTAACCTGCAGAGGGGGAGATTCACAGGAGATTCCACCAAGCAATTTGTCTGTGAAGAGTGAGACACACTCAAGGTAGATTCTTTTGTAACGAGGAGCAGTTTTCAGAGAACATGTAAAAAAATATGCCTGCAATGCAATTGCAGGTAGCTATTCCTGGAGTGTGGGGGCACAAAGCAGGTATAATATCTTAGGATTACATTGGAATTAAAGGCCTGGGTTTGCCACGATTCCTCCCACACATGGTACCTTACTCTGCTAGTTGACTTGGAAAGCAGTCTGCCTCTCAGCCAGAGAACCAGACTCCCCAGTGAGCACAGGCTAAAAAACCATCGCAAACTGATTGCTTCCCACAATAACACATTCTGCTCTTAAAAATGTTCTTTGCTTAAAGCATTGTGCAGCACCCCAATTGTGTCTACGCTAGTGTTTCAGCTTGGTGCAGCAGTGCAGCTCTGAAGTGAATCTTTTGCTCATCCCCATCTAGCATGCATTGCTTTCAATTACAGAGTGGTTCCTCCACACATGGAGGGATCCCTTTTGGAGGAAACTACATGAGATGCTCCCATCCAGGTGAATGCCAAATACTTTTTGTGGAACACGAAGTCCAAATCAGTGCCTGGTCCTTCAGTCCTCTTCAAACCACATGTGATGTGAGGACACCCAGTCCAGTCTAAATCTAATCCAGAGTAAAACCCCTGACTCTCACAGAGTGGAGATGTAGAGGTGTCATCATCAGCTGCTTTGACCTACTCATCTCTCTAATTGTCTGGAATTTATTATTAATACAGAAAAAATGTACACTTGCCCCAACACTGGTATAGCAAAAGACTGGTCACTCCCTTTCCCCCATGAATCCCACTTCTGATTGATTCTTAGACGCTCTAGTAAAAATTTTTTTTTTTTTTTTTTTTTTGAGATTTGCTGTAGAAAATTGATAAGAGTCCTGATTCGGGGTTAAGCCTTTTGCCAGCTTTGTGCCATGAAATCTGCTAATCGTTCACATCAAAAGCAAGTCAGTTCCACTCACTGTGGCCAGCTCAACAGCTTAGACCAGTGCTTAACAAAAAATGACAGGGGAAGTGGATCCAAAATGCGGTAACATCCAGTCTCCACCACCCCTTTTATGTTTGTTCTCTCTAAGCGGGAAAGTGTGACGGGACACGTAGTTTGGAGATGCTCATTTTGATGACCAAGGTCTGCCTAGGCGTGGAGGTCCCTCTTTCTTCACCCTCTGGTGCACATTTTAAAACCTAGCAAACACCCAGAAGTAGAAGGCAAAGGCAAGACCTGTTCTGCAGGAGTCCAGAACAGGCATCTCCCAGCACCTAAGTGCCAGCTGCCAGATAGTTTTGTTTTTATTAGGTTGACAGCTACACATGGGTGGGTGCCAACTTTTGTTCATTATATTTCATATTTTATAGCTTTGGTTTAGGTTTGGAAAGCTGTCAGCATTTGGAACGACAGCAGCCCCTGCCCCTGAGGGACAGTCAAGGCTTTTTTTTCCCCCTTCCCTTTTTAACTTCTCTCTCTTCTGTGACAGCTGCACTTTCTACTGGTGCTTGTTGGCTGCGCTCCTCTCTGTCCCCCCAGGGCTCTGCTCCTCTCTTGCAGCTCTGTGTTTAAGTCACGTTGCGAGCAATGTTTAGCTTCGCTGCAAGAACTCCATGGCAAACAAACCAAACTCAAACAGATTGGAAAAGCAGCGTTTTGATAACGCTCCACACACGACATTGCAGCCCCAACGAGCTGTCCTTCAAACTGACCTGCTAGCTGACCCATGCAGCAGATAGGGATCAGTCCAGTAAGGTTGTTAGCCTCCACAATGGGGCAGCTTCAAAGGAAATATATGAGTTTCAGCAATTTGGCCAACTGTGTCACTCAAAGCTGCAGTGGGGACGTCTCACAAAAGGGTCAGCTATCTGCCAGACACTGCCAGCGCTGACAGGCTGCAACGTATTTGTAAAGGAATAAAGGGTCTTTACGTTACCTGGGAATTTCTTTCAGCCAGGGAATCCCTTAGCGGTGATTGATTTTGTTATTTGACTGTGTAAACGTGCCCAATGGAGCTCAGGACCATGACAGTAAGTTTCTAAGTGTCAGGCATCAATTTGAAAAGAGACATTAGGTTGCGGGTTTTGTTTGCATTTCTGTATTCTAACCATCAACTTCTTATTTTTGACTAACAAACAATTTGCAAACTAACATTAACTTTGCTGTTCATAAGGACTTTCCAAAGGATAAACCTTATTCTTCACCAACAATCTGTTCAGGAATACTTCGCTCTAATTTTCTTATCTGAGGATCAAACTTTCTGCAAAATTATTACAGAAAAATCTTTCACTAGTGGTATTATTTTGTTTGTATTCCTCAGGAAAGATCGTAACTACTGGCTTTTGATCATGCATTTAGAAATTGGATGACCCTTCATACCACAGTCTGTGAAACTTTCTGTGTTCTTCAAATATATTTCACAATTACCCAACTAAAATGAGGAGGGAAAAAAGAAAATAATTGTAAAAGTGGCAGAGAATAAATAATGAAACCATTTCCAGCCAGCTCAAACTGGATTCCCCATTTACTGCCAAGGAGGAACGCTGTCCTGGAGCATGCACTGAAGAAGTCTGCAGCTGTCAGGCTGGATCCTCAAATTCAGCATGTTCGATGTTCTTTCAAATGAAAGTATTCTTGTGACCGTGAGTGAGGGGACTGCGAACGTGGAGGGAGAAATCAACAGCATCCACCTGCCGTAACCCTTACTTATTGGTCAGATATGCAGAATCACATTACGGTGGTTTGTGAACTAGAAATCTGACAAGAGCAATTTGACTTTTGTATTTACATTTCTAGCAGTTTCATCTTGTCATTTGTGGTTTTCTTCAAATTAGAAAACAATTAAATGAAGACTCTGGCAAAGAAGTGGAGCCAGATGTAACAGTTTCTCTTTACTCTTTGTTAATAGCAGCAGCAGCAATGTAATTTAATTCTGTCAGCTCTTCAGCTGCTCAGCTGAGATATGTGAAGGAAGAAAGGATCATTCTCCTAGGATGTTGGATCAGCATCCAATATTCTATCTGCCAAAAAAGAAGAGGGAAGCCCTTGAACCACGACTCTGCTGGGACTCTGGGAGCATCACCCAAACCACTGCAACCTGACATACCCACCAGAGCTGCTCTGACACCATTTGGGGAGAGAAGAGTCATGAGCTCAAATTACATTATCGCAAAAGTGAGCAAATGAAACTCCCTTCATTAAATAAATAACATATATATACCAGAAAATTGTATGGCCAAAAAGGGAGTTCTTTTACGTTACTGAAATGTTCATTCACAGACAACACTAGTGTCATTACTCAGTCAGATACAATCCTTGAGAAACTCTATTTTGATTTCCAAAGATATTTATTTTCACATATGCCTCAGCCATCTGACCTCTCCATGCTGGACACACAAAATGGTAATGGATAATTTTCGACCTGCTGTAGGAGAAACTTTGCCCCCCACCTGTAGCAGAGCTGCTTGACCACAGACCTCAGAGATTATGAGACAGAGCTTTCCTTGGGACAGACCTCCCAGCGCTAGGGAGAGGACACCAGGGCACATACTGCGAGAGCTTCTCAGCCTGGAACCAGTCCTTTTCCCACATCGCTGTGGACAAGTGATACAGACAGAGAGCCAGAAAAATACTTAGGCACCTGACCCTTGATTTCTGAGAGAGCTTTGTGGGTTTCCTGACCTGTCATCTGAAAAATAGGAATAACAACACTACCCAGAAGAGTGATGACAGCACATACATCAAATATTGCCAGGGTATATTTGATACTATGCCAATGATACAGTGAAATATCTTTACCACTACATAAATACCCAAATTTATCATTCTTCCTGATATTCTGCAGAAAATAATAGCCTATTGCAGCATTTGAAGGAGAGGAGGCAATTGCCTGATATCAGAGATTTAAATCCTGCAAACCCAGCTGAGAATTAATCTGAGAGGAAATCAGGTTAAAAAATTGTTACTGTTACTCTGCCATAGCACAGCCTCCTGCCCCCATGAGGGCACTGCCATGCAAACTGCTGATTCTGCATTTGTCACACCTGGGTGTCAGCAACCCCTGGGGTAGGGATGGGTGTGAGATGTAGGGAGTGGAGGAGAGAAAAAAATAATATCTTAGAACAACAGAAAAAAGTAAAACAATTACAGAAAGTAGGGAAAAAAAAAAAAAATCAACTAACAAAGCCCCATTGAAGAGCCATATCCGAGATGCCTGTATGCAGTGGGATGTTCTTCTATTTTCTTTAACTATAAATGTCCACAAATGACTGACATAAGACAAGGCAACTCTTCACGGACTTGCCTTTTTCTTCTCACTCTACAAAGGGGCAGCACCACAGTTGTCTCATGAGAGCAGAAACCAGGTGCCTATTTGCTGGAAGAAGTGGGGTTCCAGGCTCTGAAGCTACATTTTAACACTGCCAAGGTTCCCAGCCTCCTGAAGCTGCTCTGCAAGGTCTGTAGTGTCACCTTTCCCCCAGCCACGGGCTGGATGCGTCTGCCTCTGGGAATGGCTGTCCGTATTTTAAAAACGGGCTCTAAGAATTAATCTTTAATAAAGTTTGGTACTTGAGCTCCAGAAATTAAGATCAAAGGGCCATCTAAACACTACCCTCAGGTATACAGGCACTTCTCCCATTGAAGTCACCAAAGAATTTGGCCCACAGTATGTTACTCATCTTTATACTAATTAATTTTTACAGACTAATTAGCATGCCGCATTACAAGCTTGAACTAAATGCTCCAGTTTCATTTGGTTTGTGTTTTCTGGGAATAGAATTTGCTTGAAAGAGTCATATTCTAAACGGTTCTTACTAGCCACACGAACAAAAAGACCCAAACCTTGCAGCATTCATGTTGACCTCAAATGACTGACCATAAACTCTTCTGTTACTGGGATTCCCTTTCCTCTCCAGAGAAGTGCTGAACTTCTTTTAGTCTCTCACACCAGTACCAGCTGCCTAGAAACATTTTTAATTAGTGTATATTTTTGCACTGGAGGAAAGAACATGGGTTGCGCTGATCACTCTCTTAAAGAAGATTATAATCCTAGCAGCAAAACAAGTTGCTAGATAAGGATCAATGAAAATGCTGTACACGGAGTCTGAGACTGGAGCCTCAAAGCTAGCAACCTGGGCTGCACAATTTGTGGTAATACTATATTTTAACAGCAACAGAAGCAATAAAGTCACAGCTTAAAGCCTCTGTTCCAACCTCCTGTTGTTCCTGCTTCAGTCAGATGCCATTGAAGCAGAAAGGTTACGTTCCTACAGCTCTGATTCAATGATGGTCTGTCCTGGTAGATTTTGCTTGGCATACCGAACTTCAGCAATTGCATTTATTTATCCCTGGGACTCACACCAAACTGGAACCAGTAGGCCAGGTAAGCTCACTGGTGTTCTGGTTTCAGCAATACTGTGCTGCAGTTATTTCTCCAAATGGAAAAAAAAGCATTTCTCGGAAGCTAAACCGGGCATAAAAACAAACAAGACCCCTTCCCCAGTCCCCTCCCCAAACAGCTATAATGGGCTTTATAGGAAACATATGACTGCTTTCCAAATTAAACTTGCAAGAACACAACTGCTGAATTGTTGGGGGTTTTGCACAAAATATATGGGGGGGGGGAGGGGGGAACAATTCTGGTATCAGATAGAAGTAAATTTTTTCACTATCCCAAACAGATCCAAGAGAGCATAGTCCAGGTAACATGCACTTGAAATGACCTTATTATCCACATCAGGAAAGCATCTACATAACTTTTCATGGAACTGCTAGAAATTAAGCATCAGAAAAAGGAATACAACATCAACTACTGGTTTGGATTAGACTCTTCTCACCTACATCCTATATTGGATTATACAGTTCCTTAGTGTTAAAGGTACACGTAATAAAATAGAATTCAGGTGACAGTTCTGGTTTACTTTTTGTGTGACCAGCTACAAGAAACTACATGCAAGTGACTTTAGGAAAACTTTGCTTATAAACTAAAATAAATTATCCATGTGTTTTTCTGATGTCTTTGCATTCAAAACCCCAGTAGAGTTTATCCATTAATGGATGAGAAATTAGAAGAAAACCCTACATTTTAACGTGAAGCATGTGCTTGGAAATACTTGGAAACTCAGCACTTACAATCCACAGCAATAATGCACTGAGGAATATTTCTCCTTAAAACCAAGACCCCAGCTAAGTGTTTTCAAGAACAACATCATTGTCTCCATGAAGATAACTGAGTCCTCATTATTTACAATCCCCGAAATATTCAAGATTGCTGGTATGGGGGCGAGCAGGAGGAGGTTGTTATTTGCTTGAGATTTTATTTTCAAGAAGGCAAAGCACTTTTTCAAAAAAGAGATTATAAAGGATACTTTCCAGTAGATGGGTTTTTTGCTACTTTTTTTTTTTTTTTTTTTTTTTAGCATCACATTTTTTAAAATTGTCTTTGGAAGCTAGCTACAAAATTTTCTTACTTTGTAGCTTTGTCAATTCTTTATTTCCACAGAAAAATATTGTAGGGCTCCTCATATGGGCAGGTTTTTGCTTTGATTACCAGTAAGTTTTCAGGAATCCTGGACAAAAATAATTTTTTGCTTGAGCTAGAAAAGTAAGTAATTTCTGTTACTTACCACTGTAGTAACCTCTGCCCTCGACTTGCAATTTGTTATGTCATAGGGGGAGTTAAGAAACAAAACTGCTTTGGTGCAGGGTCATTTAAGCCAGTGAAAATAAAGGTGGTCACTTACCTTTTGTCCTTCAGTGGGAGATATACTGGCTGGAAGTAGGAGATGACAAGGGAAGATGGGACAGAGCTGCCTTTGCAATCAGAAGAGAAGGATGTTGGTGCAAGACCTAGAAGAGGGTCACCTGCTAACACTGTCAGAAGGACCACAGAGAGAACAAAAACACAAGAGAGGCCTGAGAGCACTGAATGAATCAGGAGAATCTGGGCTAAGGGCCAACGAGAGGGAGGATCACCTGGTGGGGAGGGCCACACCTGCAGCATTAAATTAATAGGCTCAGCAGAAAAAAAAAAAAAAAAGAAAAAAAAAAGGAAAAAAACCCCCAAACCAGATTAGTAGCAATAAGACAAAAAAGAACTTCCGAAATTCTACTTTTTCTTTTTCTATCCTATTTTAACTTGGTAAGAAATTGCTAAGTCCAAAATTCCTGCAATGCTGCCAAAGTTCACCATGTTGCTGAGAGCCTGGCAAGCTTTTGTTTCCTAAAAGAGCTCCAGTTCTTTGACTTAAGTAACTTGGTAATGATTTAGGGTTTCATTCTTTTTTTTTCCTTTTTTTTGCCTTTTTTTTAAAAAAAAAAGGAAGTGCAGGATGTTTCACAGTGTCACTGTGCTTGAGAAAGGTTTAAAAATGCATGTGCTGAAGGCCTGGAAAGCAAAACCAAAGAATTGGAATGTTTTTTAGAAATAAAAACCTGTGAACATTAATCAAGCCTCATGGGGTTTTAGACTGGGTTAACAACCGATTTATGTAGGTTGGTGATACTATAGATCATCACAGGGTACTCACATATGATGCTGAGGATTTGATAAACAAGAAAACTCTGCTACATCATCCAGCTGGTGGTCTTTACACTCCCCTTTCCTTGTTCGTCTGTCAAGACTTTTTCCCTGGCATACAGAAGCAATAATAACTATATTATCCCCATTATCAGCCTATCGCAGCCCTCCATTACTTCAGGTGATGGAAAACAGAGTATACAATAGAGTAATTTCTTTCTCTAGTGATGGAATACCATCAGTACGAAGAAAGCCAAGTCTAATACCCCAAAGTCCACCTTCCAAGGCAGGGCTGGAAGAGAACAAGAGACAAATAAAGAAGGATTGGGGAAAAGTCTGATCTCACAGGATCAGCTGGAAATACTGAGAACTCAAAATGAGTCTTTTGCAGAGCTGTTTTGCCTAACTGCTAAGAACTGCAGATCTTGTCTGTTAACTAAATAATTTTCTTCCAATCTTCATTACCCCTCACACTTCTTTATGCTTGGTCTTGTCCCTTCTTTCAGTATCCCTCTGCTGCTCTTCCCACTCACCAGCCCTCCTTTAAAACCTGCTTTTGAGGGATGCTTGACACTAAAACTGAAAACTTTTCCAGCTGAAGAAAAAAACCACAGAGCCCTTCAGTTTTGACAACCTAACTTAAAGAATGTGAAGCCCTGCGAGACAAAAGGTATCAGAAGGTCTCTGCAGCCCACTGGTTCCCATTGGTAAATACCTATTATCTTACTAGCTGGAGGACAGCCCCCGTGCCACATCTTCCCCTTTCCATCACTGTTGCATAATACAGCTTCATCTCATTTCTGAAAGAAGTTTGTTTACCAAGAGGAAAGGCAAAAAGAATATGTTTTGTCACCTCTATGCTAAACCTATTGTCTCCTTCCTAAAAGCAATCATCTTTAGATATTAAAATGGCATGATCTGGGTATTGCATAGCATTTCTTCTAATCTGCCTGCATTGCCAATTCAGTTCACAGATTGCATTCATTCTCCTTTGAAAAGCTTACATTGTTGAGTCAGAACTTTCCTAAGAAATAGCATTTGCTCACATCAGCCTCGCATTAGTGAGGCAAGGACAAAGTCAAGAACAGAGGAGGGATTGTGCTTTATAAGGAAGACAGGAGAGTCAGAGGCTGGAGCTGGTTATGACATCTTTTGGAACAATTCAGATTAAAAGGCAGAAATACAGCAAAGTTGTTTTTTTTCTTCCAGTCATGAAATAATAACAGCAAGAAGGGCATAGAGCACAAGTCACACTTAAACACAATGACGGATAATGCACTCTTCACCATAAAATGAGAACGAGTAAGTCAGATCTTTTCCCAGCTCCTGTCCCAATCTCTTTGATCCTGGTCTGAACTCTGCTTTTCAGACCTATCTCTGAAAGGGACCAAACCCAAAATTCCAGCCCCAAATGCAAGAATTTTGGAGAATTCCAGCTTCTCATACAACCTAAATCTTATGAGTCAGTACAAAATGTCAGCCCACTCCACAGGCAAGGAAAGCATCCCTTGAACAGGCTCTTCCACTCACCAATTCCTATGAACACTAAGAACACTAGGAAAGCATGAGATGTATGTGCATATGTATATCTCCGTGTGTATATATCTAGCCAGCCAGCTGAGCTTTTTACATTGTGCAGAATCAGCAAGCCCACTGACCAAATCCTATCTTTTTGTTGGGTTCTTTATTTTGGATACACAGAGTATAAAAATGCAACATTGCACACAACTTCTCTTTCCAAATGTCCCCTGAGGCAGGTGACCCCTTCCACCCGCCTTTATTTTTGTCTGCGGTTCAACAAACAAAATTTCCCTTACAATACAGGCAGACGCCTCAGTTCCAGGTCTGCATTAAAGCTTTGCTAGGGAAGCACAGAGCAAGGGCAATGGCACTGGAGTGCTCGAAGGAAGCAATTCAGAGGCATCATTCTCTATCAATGCAGGCCAACGTAAAAGATGTCATGCTGCATGGATCACCCATCTAACCCTAAAGAAGGTGTTAATAAAGACACATTTTTAATTTTGCATACAGTAAGATCACACAGGGCTCACAAAGCAGCAGAAATGTACCTATAACTCTTATGTGTATTTCCAGACAAATGATGCAGCTTTCTTTATGACATCAATTTATTTTTCACTTTGCAATTACGTAAAAACAGCAATAACATGGGAAGAGAGATGATGTGACGGATCCTAGCGCTGAATTATTCATTGCCCTTCAGCTGCTGACTTCACATCAGACAGCTCCCAATGCACCTCGCATAAATCACAGTGGATCTTTTTTGCCACAGCCACTCTAAGATCGTATCGGGTGCTTTTTCACCTAAATACCATAGGATAATGGTCTTCTTTCAAGGAGGGGATGCGCATACATTGATTGGAAGGGAGGTCTGTGTCCTGCAGTCATCGATGTTTGGTGAGGAGGAAGAGTAATATAATGCACTGGAAAAGATGCATCAGATGCATCTTCTATATAGGCTTTATATAGAAAAGAAGTTATTTTATATGCATATATATATGTCTGGTGTTATAGTGAGGAATATACGCATACAATTTGGTATACCTAATGTTCAATATCTGATAAGCTGTATTACCTCACAGAGCTGAGTCTCATAAAGACGACAATATTAGAAGACATTTGGGGAGAATAGAGGAATTAATTTCATCGTCTCTGTTTTGCATCTATTTATTTATTTATTTGCTATATTCACTTCCTAGAGCTTGGGCTTGATCAGATGAACTTCAGTTCCACTTTGGGGCAAAGGGATCAGGGTTTGCTGCATCACAGAACACCCACAATAAAAATCACAAACTGCAAAGGAACATGCTAACTTTAATGAACATTCGAAAGAAATCTGGTGCATGCCATGCACTACACTGGTTTCCAGACCAGTGAAGGGTTAAGCAGTGTGCTTCATTCCTACTTTCCAGGTCCTTGGGCTGGTTAATCATTGCTGACTGTGAACTCTTCAGGGATTTTGATTTTTACTACCCTGCCTGCACAGGGTCTATCTCAGTGGGACCCCTTCTCACTTGCTCCATAAGTGTTATCACCTACACTACAGTGAATAGTAAAAACATCGTTCTTAAGATATTTCCATCTTTCAGGAGGCAATCTCTTCACCAACATTTTTTTTTAAGGATGGCTTGCCAGACTGCTATTTTATTTTGCTGCAAACAAACAAATGGGTAAATCTCCTCCATCTCCCCATTTTCCCTCAAGCTACTTCTGAGACCTTCACAGATCACAAGGGGTTCAGGAACAAGCCCAAATTCCTGTGGCAGAACAAATTGCGGTACCTCAGCTGGGCTGTGGCAACAGGCAAAATATGAGCTCTTAGTCCTTATGGCAGTTACAGGGTGGTACGACTTCCCCGAGCCCGGCATGGAAGGTGTTGAGGCAGAGTTGGTACCCAGGCAGTTACAGTAGCTCAACTGACATGCAATAATATATTAAGTCATATTTAATGTCTCCACAGCTTAGGATCCTGTTTTAATTCATGTACTACTTTGTATTGTACCCTAGAGAACTGCCTACAGCGAAGATCGTCTTTCAACCACATGGGCAATTTTGTTCTCTATGTTGCACTATGGCATTTGTGTCCACCTGCTCCAGTGGTTTGCTTTTTTTTGACATAACATTTGCTTCTCTGAAGCTTTGTATTGGAATTTATTTGTATTAGTATTTGTTTGTACTATGGTAGCTCCATTTTGTCAGCCCTAAAGAAGTACAGACTAAAAAGAGGGTCCCTGCATGGAAGAATTTAGCGGTGCTCTTGTTTACTTCAATTGGCCTGCCTATGCCAGGAGCAGGAGGATGTAGAAAAAACAGGATATTGAAGAACAAGGGGAAAAGCAGTGAATCCTCAATAGGAGCTTTTCTGTCACAGACTAACTTTAGTGTTCAGGAGACTCTGGGACGAGCATAGCTAATAAGGGCTGTTTTACCATAATATTTGATATATTTTATGATTTCATAGCTCATATATGACCATAGCAAGTGATATCTCATAAATATATATGAAAAATATATGCAACATCAAGCCAACTGTCAATATTAGCACATCTTTTCTCCTTGTTTCTTTTTTTTTAGTAAATAGTAGAAACTGAGAGTCAGAGCAAATAAGGGACTCGGGGAAGAGGGAGGCTACAGCAAACCTAGAACTAGGTTCCAGGTCTCTCAAGTCTCAGCCTAAGGCCTAAACTAAGCGGGAATATTCATGTGCATAAGCATTTGCAGGATCAGGGCCTGCAACTGTAATCCAACTTGGATGTAATCCAGCTTGGATGAAATTTAATTTACTCATGAGATCTCAGTTAAAAAATGCTGGTTTCATGAAAATATAACATTACTATTGATTTTTTTTAAGCTGTAAATTGGGCAAATACAGACGTAAATGCAAACCACAAAATACTTGAACAGATGCACAAAGGACATCCAGTCACCAGACTAAAATCATTGGAAACTTGCTTCCCCCCACCCCTTCTTTCTTTCTTTTTCTGTATTTTGTTAACATTTAGAAAAGAAGAAAATATGTATTTCTGACCTCTTCGTTAAAAATATCACAAGATTCATTAAAAGAAGTATTTGGAAACCTCAAAACTCTTCTCCATTTCCATGAATACCTGAAATCTAATGCCTCTGATTAAGCAGAAAAGGGATGAACTGTTATGTGAAGCTGACAACAATAATTGTGAGCTGAAGAATGGCATGTTCATTGCAAGTGGCTGGTAATGATTTCATGCGAAGGATTAGAGAGCTGGAGGGGGGGAGCCGAGCTGAAGTTTGTTTACAGACAAAGAGAGCCTGTGGAGGGGTGCTGGGAGCTCCCAGAAATTGCTGAGCTCCTGAAGACAATAGGAGAGATGGAGTTTCTGCTCTTGTAGGACAACTTCTTAATGCAAATGCTTCAAACCTGGCTGTCTACCATCAAAGACCTAAATACTAATTTCCAAAGTGTAAGCTACTCCCACGGACGGCATGGGGATTTTTGGCTGCTCAGAAGCACTAGCTGCAGAAAGGTCCCCTCCCTCTCATTGCAAAATTGTAGCCAAAATGAAATAAAAATGATTTTCATTAAAATGTTCCTGTGTAGAATTTATCTTTCTTGCTCAACCAAACTACAAAAACTCCAAAATGATGGTTTCAAAAACAAAAAGCTGTTCCATTTCTTCTAACAAAACAAAATTTTCTCCAAAAAGCATAACCATTGCTGCTGGGAAATTCTGATTAACTGAATAGTTATTTTTCCATTAAAAAACAGTTTTAATGTAGAATTATTTAACCATTCCTAAAAAGTACACTTCTACAAATGAAATATATTACATCCAGGAACCGAAATATTAATTTGGAAATCTAATCTACCTATTCAGGCTTAGAAAATAAACTGGCTTTGTTTCTTAAAAAAATTGAATTGACTTTTCATTTTAAAATATTAAAATACAGCATATTTTAGTGTTATAGATACAGCTACTATCAGCTTGAATGGATCATACCAAAAGAATGCCGTCTGCTAAAACCAAAATGTTTCCTTGAATGACTGAAAGATATTGATCAATAAATACATGGATGTTATTGATGCTGTTCTCAGCACGTGCTGAAGGATCCTTTTTGAACTGAGGGTGTTTTTGTTCTGTAATCAACTTTTATTTTTCAAACTTTCATCTTTGCAAGAAAAAAACAGAAAGAGTCTAACAATACCCCTTAAAACAAAGCAAGGAGGGTGCCGCAGACCACAGACCCAGGTTAAAACAGGCTGTCAAGCGCTGTCGAGACATCTGCTGCTTTCCCCGGCGCTACAAGAAGCGCGTTACACGGGAACACGACCGCCTGTATAATTTACAAATCGCTCCGATTGCTTTAGCCTCTTAATATCACTAAATCTCTTTCTCCCTTGCCTTTTCACCCCCTCCCTCTCTTTCCCGGCACTATATGTATATCTGCACTATATTTATATCTGGGAGGCTGCGTTCAAGCATTTGCAGATGATGTTTCCTGTGGAAACCTTTGAATTATTTCAACAATTTCACAGCATGTTGCTTTTCTTTTCTGTTCCTTGCTGCCTTGTTCTGGTGATTGGTACTAACAGTAATAGGAAAAATGGTAAAGAAAACAATGCCAAGACCGGCTCTGCCAGAGGAATCCTAACGCAGCACAAAGATCTGATTTCAATTAGATCTGCTCAAGGGAAAGAAATACTGCAGCAGGGAATTGATCCTCCGCTGAAGTCAGCCTCATCGGGCTGGGGCTCCTGCCTGCGCAGGCAGAGGCTGGGCAGCGGGACGTGCCCCGCAGACCCCCCGCTTCCCCCCGCCCCGAAGCCCTTCTTTCCAGTCTTGTAAATAGCAACAGATTGTTTGCTGGAGTCCACTTTGCATGAACGCCGCCAACAAACCATGCCGTGTCTAAACTCTTTTAGTATATTTAATGTAGATTCCAGAAGACAAGCATGCTCACACATAGATTTAGTAAAATATCTGAAGAAATCCCAAACTGCTACGTATACAGATAATTAATTTTGAGCCCCGATCCTTACTCAAAGAAAAAGTTTTTGTGTTGGGGTTTTTTTTCTCCTCTGAATGGAGACTATGATTTCCTGGTTTCTTTTAAATTTTTAATATTGCACTTTTTAAAACTTTCAAACTATTGACTCTTTTCTGTAAACCCAGAGTCTCCTATGAAAGGTAATGAAGTGAGAGGCAGAATTAAGAATGCCCAGATGTGTTGTAGCACATAAGAACAGTTTACAAGGAAAATGCAAAACTGCCAGCAGACTAGCTACGGGTTAGCTGTCTATATAAATATATTGTGCAGGAAACGTATCGCCAAGCCCGGCTTCTGGACTTTGGTCCGGGGCATGTAAGCTCAGCTGCTACTGCCTGGGCTGAGAAAATGAGAATATACGATTTTTGTGATGGTTCAGAGCAGTTTACACCGATCCTCAGCAAGGAAGCTATGGTTGTTTCTCGAAGCAGGGGTATATATGAAGGGCTCCTAATTGCATGGAGTGGCTGGCCTGGACCTGGTGTGGGGAAGGAAAAAGGCATTTCTGTCCAGCCCGTTGTTAACCCTGCCTCTTCCTCCCGGTGTTTGCAGCCCAGCACCTTCCCCTCCCCAGCCCCTCTCTTCGCCCTCCTTTCCTCCCTCCTTACTCCTGCTTTGGGTGAGTGGGCCCCCGGGCAGATGAATTTGGATTCTTGCAAAAATCTGCTACTAAATGTAATTCTTACCTTCTGAGCTTTTCTGCTAATTTCACAAAGCAACTTCTTGTATAAGGACAATCCTCCACAGGTTATGTTTGAAGGGTCAGGCACTCATTCGCACATCCTATTAGGTTGCCACAGAAATAGTCTGAAATATATGCAACAGAAATATACACATTCCCAGCTTTCCCTTAAATTAAATTTCCTATCCTATTCCTCATGTGGGTACGGTCATTTTTAATTTAAATTTGTTAGAAATAGACATTAATTTTAAGGAGATTTCATAAATCCCATGCCAATGTTAAAAAGCAAGCATGTAAATATGTCAGTTTGCAGAAAGCCAGGCTTTAAAAAAAATATGAAAGAGCATAACACTGCTGACATTCCCATCATATGCTGAAATTTCTGTCCAAAGCTGCTTTCTATCTCAGTGGCAAGGAACCATTTCTGAATAACAGAGATAAACAGATATGCAGAACCTCTGCGCTGTTATTTGGCAGTACGTGCGAGTCAGCCGCGAGCCGGCTGCTCTTCGCTCGGCAGCTGTCCCGAAGCCACGGGAGGGAGGTGCAGCCTCCGCGCCTCGCCCGGGCTGGGCAGGGGATGGGGCTGGCATTGCCCCCGGGTTAACTGACCCCAAACGATTTCTCCCTCCTTTCAGCCCTTCACAGTCCTGCATCACTTGCAACCGAAGCGAGGAAGACAGAGGAGAGAACAAGGGGGGCCACCGTGTCCTTCTAACTGCAGATGTAGGGCTGTTTGGTGGAGTGTCCCCTCCAGAGCTTTGCCCAGCCAGTTTAGATATTTAAGATAAAAGGCACCTGTCCCTCTCCCGTGGGGGAAACTTTCCCCGGATTCCTAGAGCTCAGAGCACTCTCCTCCAAGAGGCTGTGATGGAACATAGCGATGGGAAACGGGGCTGTAACACACTGGGGCAGTTTTGTAACCCCCTGCTGCATGGAGTGAAGGGATGGGAGCACTTTGCTATGGAAAGTGAGCATTAAATTCAGAAGACGTTGTTCTGCCACTGCAGAAAAAAGTTCTCTATAGGCTGGTCTGAGCACATTCGGTGCTTGTACCCTGCCTGCAGAGGCAGGT
>NW_009219961.1:45443-53880 GCF_000690835.1 Fulmarus glacialis
AGGGGGTGTTGCAGCACAGCAGCTGCCGTCGGGACGTGTGTGCCTAAGCCTGCTCCAGCCTTCCCGATACCCTGCTGCGATGCAGCTCCCGCCAGGCACCGCTTGGAGACAGCAGGGAAAAGAGGTACCATAACCTTTCTCCTTTAAAATTGAGGAAAAGTTGAGCTTGTCCAGAAAGAGCCCTTCTGCTGTCCAACTTTGGTTCCCTTATTTACAGAGCAACATTTATTTCTGTTGCCCTCCTGCCTGTTGCTATTTATAATATAGGGAAGCGTTTTTCATGCAACATGCCAGGGAAAAGTTTTCCTGGGCTGCTCAGCCCATCGCACAAGGGCTGCTTTGTGTCCCTTGCTAAGGGCTTGCCATTTGGGGAAGCTGTAGGTCTGTAAGAAACAAAAAAAATTTACAGGAGAATGTGCTTAACATTTTGTTACAGTCTTTGAAAGTCTTTACGAGAAGCTGAGTATTTGGAGCAGATAACCCAGCCATGCATAGACTCAGCTGTGATTTCTTTCAACATATTACTCTAATTTTCTGCTTTCCTATTGATCTGCAGGGTACCACCTCTTCAAACCCCAGACAAATTGATCCTCTGAGTAACATCTCTGCACACTATTAATCTTTTTCACACATTTGATGTTCCACATTACTGGACACAGGACACACACTATGACTCAAGTGTTAATCAACTAATACCTGAAAATTAGGCTTATGTCTACTGTATAAACATTGACAGACTATCCATCACCTGCCTGAGTGAATAAATGAATTTTGCCTTTGTTGCATGCACGGTAGCCCTCTGTGGCCTGGAATATTTACTGGGCTTGGAGGACATCACACAGCGAGGCCAATGTGCAGCCACCGCCGGGCAGCCACCTGTGCAGGATGGGGTACAGGCGAGGGGGAGGACTGCGGACCCCCACTTACCCCCGCAGACCAAGCCGCTTCCAATTACGGCAACAGGCTTTTCTCAGTGTATTCTGGAGAAAAAAAAGGGGTGGAAATCCGTTGGCCAGATGGGCTAAGGCCACTCCATAGATGCCCCAGGCTACTGTCCAACTCGCGTCCCAGAAGGAAAATGGAAATAAACTGCCATACGCACCAAACCCGATTTTACTGCACATCAGCTGAGTGCTGGATGTTTGCCTCTAGTGCAAAAGGTCCTGAACTTGCATCACTATCAAACCCTATTTCAATGCTTCCTGACAGGCAATGAGGCACTGTTCGCAATGCAAAATCCTGGACATGGCTCCATCTTCTTTTTTTTTTCTTTTCTTTTCCCCCCTGTAACCATCGAAACAGATGGTTATTTCTTCCTAGGAGTTGGTAGAGCAATCTGATTGCAATGTCTGATTGTGATCATTGCTGACTCTGACACCCTCCTGGCAGGCTCCTCTCTTCTGTTACGTCAACTTCCATTTAACAAAAAAGAAAGGGGGAGAAGAGGACAGGCACAGCTGAAAAGCGGCGAGTTTGGGTCCCTGCTCGGGCCGGGCCAGGCTGCCAGGCTGTAGCAGGAGCAGAGCAAATCAATGGCCCCCACCCTCGGCACATGAAAAGGGCCAGAAAGATTCTGACTGAGTTTAATAAAAGGCGGTCAAAGCTTAGCTGCAGCATTGTTTCTGGGTAGGACAAAACTGCTTGAATCATCTTTGTTCTGATTTTTTTTTTTTTTAAGTGGCTTTCTTGGAAGAGGAAATTAATCCAGGGAGGGTCTCTTGTGACAACTTCCTGAAAGCATCTAAAAAATCTGGAAAATTAAATATATGAGGTTATTTGGCAACTAAAAAGTGAAACATTGTATCTACAGAAATTAAGCTGTTGGGTTTTTGATGGATGCCTGAAAGCTTCGGGAGAAAAATTCCAATGAAAAAACAACCTTTGCTAGCAACAAAAATAATTTCCTCCTCACCAGGAGAGATTAATTCACTTACATTCCCCTCTCAGGCTGGAATTCTTCATGCTCCATCTTTTTCTAATAGTAATTTTTCTTTTTTTTTCTTTTTTTTTCTTTTTTTTTTTTTTTTTTTTGCAAAGCAGGGCAGCAGGACAGAGGCCCCACAGTAAATGGGGAGGGAGGCAGGCTGAAAGGGTCCACACTGAATAAGGGTTGGTGGAAGAGCATGGCAGAGCAGCTTGGGCTCCATAGGTCAGACTGAATCACTATAGCTGCTAACGGGGTGAAAGAGAAGCATCTCCAAATCAGGTCTTCAATGGGGCTAAGTCACTCTGGAGCTGCTCATCTCCCTCCTGACTTTGCAGAAACCACAGCATAACTGTGTCGTTAATACAGGTACCTCACATAAAGCACTAAAGGTGGGATGAGTGGTTTTCTGTGCTTGCTGGCTTATCACTGCATCTCCCCGTGCCAGTGGTCCCCTTCCTGAGCTTTGTCTCTTCACTTCTGCGTGTTAGCTCAGTCTTCACTGATGCCTCCAATCAATATGGGAATACAACTAATGACAAAATAAAAACATCTCAGCAGCAGGTAAAGAATAACAGCAATAATAAAAAGCCTAAAAAAATCCAGCTGCAAAGAAAACAAGATACTTTGCCATATTTATTTATATAGACACATGCACTCATATAAGATTGAATATTCCATCTAAAAAGGCTCCATGAAGACACTAAGGGTGTCACAAATTTAAGCTCTTAGAAGTCCGCATAATTCACACTCCAGATCAGCCAAAGATGGACATGAGGGATGTAAAGGACACAAGCATTTAATGTAGGTATTGCTCATGCAATTACTCCATGAGAAAGCACATGTAGCTCATATATTTCAGAGAAGCCTAATTTTTCCATGAATGATGTCTCAAGCTCCAAAAATACCGAGTCTAAAACAGCTCTGCATGTCCCTAATCCTGTTATCTGCTACCTGGCAGATAATCCTGTTATTTGCTACCTATCTGCTACGCCCTGGGTCAGATGAATCTGCACCCGAGTGCATTGGACAGTCTCCTGGGAGAGGGGACATGTGGATTTGAACCACTGAAAAGGGGCACTGAACTGTTATTCCCCCTAACCCAGGGAGTGCTGTCACTTTTAGGTGGTGGTATGGAAAGATAATAGCTCCATCACCCTGTTTTTTTAAAAAGAAAACATTTGTCCGACGAGAAGTCTCTGCACGAGTAGGCAAAGTCCAAAGAGGTGCTTGGGTGGTGGGAATCAAGAATCAGCCCTGTGCATAGTGGTTTTCATTTGCAAAGGATAGCCAATAAAACTGGTTAAAACTAGTTATCAAAATTCCCTTCCTCACACCAAATATCAACAGGAGGGACCTAACTCTCTCCAGCATCAGCATGTCCAGGCTGCTGGACTCCACTGCAAAAACCAAGCGTATGAAAACTAGACAACATGAATTTAATGTCTGCATCCCTTATCGGCCCTCACGCCCACAGTGTGCTGATCTGCATCAGGGTGAGGCGTTGATTATAAACAAAACAGAAAAACATTCTTTAAAATCTTCTTAATTGCCGGTACCTACTCTCCATGCATCCCAGAGAAGAGTTCCTGGTATCAGCTGATGTGGGAGGTGAACCGTGAAAAAAACAGGTTTTGCTCAAAGTAATTCCATTAGGGCCTGAAATGACTGGGTGAAACATGAGTAAGGGAAATCATCGCAGAAGCACAGCAGCTGGGCTCCATGACATCACTTGCAGGAATCAAAGGAAATGAGCTTATAAGTTATGCATAAAAAACCTTTTTTTGTTTGTCTGCTTATAAAGTTACAGTTTGCTTTCTGAATGACAAAAAAAAAACCAGAAAGCTTTGAAAAATTTGGTCCTGATATTTTGCTCTTTTAGGTAAATCGTTTTGCATTTATTGAAGCTGACAAGGAAATAAAATGCCTGAAATCCTTTCTGTTTGCTGTGCATGAAGACGAATTATTGCAGAAGCAATAGTACCACATGCTTCCAACAAAAATACAGTAGTGCACAATCTAAAAAGTCATGAAAAAAAAAGGAGGATGCAGTGGTTAACATCTATATTATTGTTGCTGTCATTTGTTTGCATGTTTTGACCTTATTGGATAGCTTATCAGTAACTAGTTCTTCACAGACATCATGTTTATTGTCAAGGGATATAAAATAAATGACAAATAACTGCTTTTAGAGTTCAAAGAGCAAAAAAATAACACAAGCCAGGATATTTACTGCAAAGGCTTCTGCCTCATGTTTAGCTCACTCGCTTGTGTCTTACTCCAAGATGTGCTTGAATCTTTAAGCCACAGCCCAGAAGAGAAATCAGAAATCAAGGAAGCATTGCAGACAGACAGATCGGCTTCTAGTTCCTTCGTGCTCGGTAGCATGGGTATGTTAGGAGCTTGTTTCAAGGTAATGCACTTAATTATTTAACAAAAAATAATTCACTAAATAAGGCCATTCCTTACCCTGCTCCAGTTACTGCTGAAGGGGTAAACAAACATTTTTGATGGATTCCTTTTTTCATGAAAACAGAAAAGAAAAGCTATGAAGTCAGAGAGCTGGGATGGGATTCATCCAGCTGGAGCCATCACCTGGGCTCCCCCTTCATCATGAAAAAGAGAACAGCATCTCCTGAAGCAACCTGTTGTAACCAAAAGTGCATCTTAGAAAGGTGCCATGACCACCTTCAGGTGGGGTGAGTTCCCTCTGGATTATACACAGTCTAGACAACTGCAGTAGACTTTCTTTAGCAAAAACTACAATAAATTACTTTTACCTTCGGTGCCTCTGTAACATAGCTCATTTGCGCCCATGGTGGTCCTTGCTCCTGGCCGCATCCCTGATTTCACTCCAGATGGACAGTCCGTCCCCATGTCGTTTCCCGGCATGCCCAGCCTCGTGTCCCTGTCTCTGTCTCCCAGGTTTGGTTCCTGCCTCACACCATGCCACCCTTATTCCAGTTTACAAGGCTGGAGCCTCAAACACGTTATCATAAAAAAAGTGTCCACTGTAAAGATTTCCTCATAAAAAAACAACTCTGTTCACAAATAAATTAAGAATGTGCTTAAATCCCAGGGAAAGCAATGGAACATAAGCATGTGCTGAAAGCCTTTCCTGCACGGGGGCCTATTGCCTCCCTCTTCCTAAAACCTATTTCGGTTGAGCTCATATTTCTTGTTGGCAAGAACTTGAAAACAAAACGAAGGAAAAAACCTTTCCCATAAAAGTTGAACTTAATAGACCACTCTAGCATCCTTAATTGCCATATTTTTGTGTATTGATGCAAATACTTATTAATGGACCTTTTAAAGGAAAAGGTTATATTTCATATCAAAAATACATAGCAAAATGAGTTTGCACGGTTGTACAACATAATGTTTTGCAAAGTTAATCAACCTAGATAGTTGGAATGTGGGAGAATGTTTTGTTTCCAAATGGAGAATGATTATAATATACTGGGGGTTGTTGTCTTGCCAACTTCCTTTTAATCAACTCTTTTTTTATGTGGAATGAAGGCCATGAAACATCTTAAAACTGCAAGCAACCTCTTCACTCAAAAAAGAACAAGGCAGATTTTTTTTTTTTAAGTGGGTGAAGGAATCCACTGATGTAATAACTTTATCCATGTATTCCAAGTATAACTTGGAGCCAGTCTAGTTATAAACTCCTTAAGATCAAGGTTCATCATAAAACTGGGCCCTACCTTTATTTTCATAATACTAGCGGTTGCCACTAGAATTCCTGAACCCCTTCTTCACGCCATCTGGAATGCATACACGAGCAAGTTTATGATGAAAAATATACTGTGCACTAGAGCTGGGCTTTTTTAGGGTAAAAGCAACTACAAAGGCAGTAATGTGCAGGGATTGTACATTTATTTTATTACAAGAACCAATGTGTTCTTTTCCTTTTGGTCTAACCAAGCTGAAGACAGATCATAGAAGCAAGCTTTGCAAATGAATACTATGGTATATGTTCAGATTTGTTCTGTGCTATCTGGACATGAAAAGGACACACCTAATATCTTTTTCTACTTAATCCTGTCACTGTTTGTTTAGTTCATTATATAGAATTTCAGTCTAGATCAGCTGTTATGTCCAAGGTCGGTCTATGGCAGGTTTTATGCCATGTGCTACCCTGATACCTCAGCATTCGTAGCTTCCATTACAGTTATATTGGGACAACAGGTAGCAAAATTCACTTTGGTGACTTTTCTAGTGTCATTGCAGTTGAAAAGGGCTGGTCTGGTCACCTTAAGAGTTTGCTCATGATTGCCACAAGACTACTCCTAATCAAAGTGCATTTCCAGACTATGTGTTGTTTTATCCTGGGTGGGGTTTTTTCAGGGGTGTTTTGGTTTGTTGGTTTTTAGCAAGAACAGTGTGAAAGATACCTTCTTTCTTTAACTTTTTCAGATTTTCAGCCCAAGTGTACTAACTTGCTAAAACCAAAAGCAGAAAAATAAAATCCTAAGTTTCAGATTAGGGCTCTGACCCAGGAAAGTCCTTAATCACGTGCCCGACTGAAAGACCACGTGTCATTTTTAGCAAAGTCAGTGTCCAGACATCATGTGTTGTTCTGCACCTTGAATGAATTGAAGTCAAGGCGAATTAAGCACGTGTTTTAAATCGGGTATGTGCTTAAGCACTTTCTTGAACAATGATGGAGTTAAGCATGTGCTGAAGTCCTGTCTTGGGGCTGTTAAGGGCCACTTTTCCCTCCTTCAGCTGAGAAAGGAGATCATCTAGCCACAAATGAGTCTTTCCAGCAGAGGCATCTGCTTTATCATTTCCTAGTCCAGCGCACAAGTATCAGCTTTCTGATTTAGTGAAATAGTGGAGGGTCATTCTCAGTCTGCAGGGCCAGATCCCACAAAGAAAGGCTCTTTGTAATAGCACAAGAATGCTACAAGCTTCACAAATATAAGCACTCAAAAGATAAGAGCACCAGCTATTCAGCTGCCTGTGCACCCTTCCTTCCCTCCCCAGCACATTCTATCTCTGTCTCTTTTCTGAGGCTTGTTCAAGGAGCTCACCAGCGCCGTGGTCCAGCAACGGGGAGGTGAAACGAGTGATGCCATTTGCAAATGTGTGCGTGCACACAGGGAATCCACTCATTCCTTTGCTCTTCTCTCGTTACTGGGTAGCACAGATTTCCTTTTTGTCTTACTCTCTTATTTGGGTTCTCTGCTATGAATCTGCCATAAACATTTCATAAATGTGAATCATGTGACAAAATAAATTCTAAAAATGCCTTGGACGCCATCAGGCCAGGCAGCCTCCTGACATCCCCCAAAGGGGCTGGCACATTTGCCACTGTGAAGTTCCCTGCAGCTCTCCCATCTCCACTAGTCACTGGCTCCTATTGAAACCAGCCCAGCTCCTGGCTGCTCCGCACAGGAAATCTTTCCCAACAGCAGTCCTATTTTCAACAGTAACTGCCAAAGCCGAGCCAAGGCCATGCACAAAAAGCCTAGTTTACCAGATGAATTCCCACAAAACACAAGTGACGCTATTCAGGATCTCATAAGCGGTAGGTCAGGGAATAAGGTGTTAGGACTCCTAAAGTTTAGCAGGAGGGAGCTGCTTGTCCCCTGGCCATCGGCTGCCTGCAGTACTGCAGGGCTAATTGCTGCGCATTCCTCAGCCATGATGTCACTGGATCATGATGCTAACTCTTCCCCTCCTATGGATGGAGGGAACTTGCGGTGTGTCTCTGAGACACCCAAAAATACATGTGCTGACCCTTTAAAAAAAAATCTTTTACCATATACCTAGCAGAGCCAAACTAAATGAAGCTGAGGTCTCTGTCCAGCATTTGGAAGCCAGTTAAAATAGGAAATCAGTGTTTCTCTAAATACACAGACTATATTACCTTAGTCATAAAATTGGGGACTTTCAAATCTAATTTGTTCAGCACTAGCGCTGTTGAAGGCTGGGAAGTGTTCCAGAGGAAATCACCTCCACGCAAACAGAGATTAGCAGCTCCCCATTGCAGACATATGGAAATGATTGCCTATAATCTCCGGTAATTGTGGCTGTATTACATTCAAATCCTGTTTTCAATTTTCTTAAACTTCTAGACTGATTGTGTTATTAAATCATGCTGGCTGATGTGTTTAATAAGGACCTATTAAATGTTTATAAAATTAGGGAAATAAATACGGGCTTTTAGTCAGATTGTGTGATGGATCTGGTAACCTATTGTTAAAAGTACTGCTGGTAAAGACGCGTCTAAAAAAATAGACTTAAAGGCTACCTTTCAAATAAGAAACCCAATATTCAGTACAGCCTATTTCCAAAATGATATTCACAGATGTTTAGAGAGAAAAGAGGAGCCCAATTAGAAAGATCTCACTGAGCTGTGGGAAGAAGCACTTCCTCCGCAGGATGACAGGTCCCGGTTTCGGACAGTGCCGGGAGGGCAGAGCGTCAGCCCAGGAGTGGCCGCGGTGGGCCAGGGTGGCTGCGTGGGCACCTGCGTGGCTCCAGCGCCGGCGTTTCGGCTGC
>NW_009219962.1:0-1320 GCF_000690835.1 Fulmarus glacialis
GGGACGTATACGTGCGATGGGAGCTATACATGCAACGGGACCTATACGTGCGTTGGGACCTATACGTGCAACGGGACCTATATGTGCAACAAGACATGGGCGTGCAACAAGACGTGCAACAGGACGTGGACGTGCGATGGGACGTATACGTGCAACAAGACGTGCAACAGGACATGGACGTGCAACAGGATGTATACGTGCGACGGGACCTATACGTGCGATGGGACCTATATGTGCGACAGGATGTGGGCGTGCAACAGGACGTGCAACAGGACATGGACGTGCAACAGGATGTATACGTGCGACGGGACCTATACGTGCGATGGGACCTATATGTGCGACAGGATGTGGGCGTGCAACAGGACGTGCAACAGGACATGGACGTGCAACAGGATGTATACGTGCGACGGGACCTATACGTGCGATGGGACCTATATGTGCGACAGGATGTGGGCGTGCAACAGGACGTGCAACAGGACATGGACGTGCAACAGGATGTATACGTGCGACGGGACCTATACGTGCGATGGGACCTATATGTGCGACAGGATGTGGGCGTGCAACAGGACGTGCAACAGGACATGGACGTGCAACAGGATGTATACGTGCGACGGGACCTATACGTGCGATGGGACCTATATGTGCGACAGGATGTGGGCGTGCAACAGGACGTGCAACAGGACATGGACGTGCAACAGGATGTATACGTGCGACGGGACCTATACGTGCGATGGGACCTATATGTGCGACAGGATGTGGGCGTGCAACAGGACGTGCAACAGGACATGGACGTGCAACAGGATGTATACGTGCGACGGGACCTATACGTGCGATGGGACCTATATGTGCGACAGGATGTGGGCGTGCAACAGGACGTGCAACAGGACATGGACGTGCAACAGGATGTATACGTGCGACGGGACCTATACGTGCGATGGGACCTATATGTGCGACAGGATGTGGGCGTGCAACAGGACGTGCAACAGGACATGGACGTGCAACAGGACGTATACGTGCGGCGGGACCTATATATGCAACGGGACCTATACGTGCAATGAGACCTATATGTGCAACAAGACATGGGCGTGCAACAGGACGTGCAACGGGACGTGGGCGTGCAACGGGACATATACGTGCAATGGGACCTATACGTGCAGCAAGACATGGGCGTGCAACAAGACGTGCAACGGGACGCGGGCGTGCAACACGATGTGCGGCAGGCCGTCGGCGTGCAAAAGCTCCTGCGCCAGGACGTGCGGCAGGAGGTGGGCGTGCAACGGGCTGCGTGCGTGCGACGGGACGGGGACGTGCGACGGGACG
>NW_009219963.1:0-35182 GCF_000690835.1 Fulmarus glacialis
TGAGGGAGCACTCAATCCCCTCGTCCAAAAATCCATAGCTGTCCCTTTTCTGTAAGCTAATATATTACCTTTGCAAATAGGCTATTTGAAAACTAATTGATTTTGTCTAAGTTATCAGCCGTGATATAATATGCACAGACCCTGTTTGGTGGTCAGAGGTGTTGAGGGCAGACCCAAATTTAACCCAGTTGTTTGGCTTCCTCCTGTGGGAGAGAAGTGTTCCTGATATCACAGGCCGGGGTTTTAATCAATACTATGGTGAGAAAAGCAAAAAAAGAACATTGAGGCAGAATTGTCACACTTGTGCAAAGGATGACAGACTGTGTGCTGTATGCACTGGGTGACATGTCCCAATCCCATGCTTAATGGACAGCACTGGTGAGCCTGAGCTCCAGGTCTTACTCATTATTATTAATTTTTCTTTTTACAGAAGGGAGAGGGAAACATTTCCCACACTGGCTCCCTACCATCATGCAGCTCTGACCTATCATGCTCTGCAGCAAGCATGCCAAGATTGGAGGAGCCCTTCTGTTTGCTTCCTCTCTCCTCTGCCTGTGGGTGGGCTCCCAAGGGCAGTGGGGATGCAGCAGCTGCTCAGCTACACCAGTGCTGTGCTGACAAACTCAGCACTGCAGCTGGGCATCAAAGTTTGCTCTGGAGGGGCATACTTTTAGCATCTGGGTTGAATCCCATGTAGTTTGAAACAGGTTTTTCTAGTCTGGTTTGATTTGTTTGGCCCAAAGAGCCGAGACACAGGCGCCTTTGACCGAGGGATATTCTTGGTGGGCTGGTGGTTCCCCCCAGCTGTTGGAGGTGGCCTAGGAGACATTCAGATCTTTCATTCCGAAAATATCTTGCAGCTCAGAGCAGCCTCCCCTGCCACCCTGTTTTCACACTGTGGCCCTGCACAACGCCACTGAGAGTGTCGGAGCTGAAGGTGCTGTAGAAGAGAGCAGCTCTGCTCTGCTTCTGCGTGCTGCGTGCAGGAGGCCAAGGAGACAGGGAGACAGCCGGCTTCCCTGACAAGCACATCGGGCCTGGGTGGTTGGCGTTGCAAACTTGCCACCCTAGGTATTCCCAGTCTGGTCTGAGCAGCTGGACAAAGGCCCCTTGACTTATCTGCTGAGCCTTATGCTAGGCAGCCTTTTTCTGAAGAAAGGTAATAACTTGACAATGAGGTGTCATTGTTTGCTTAGTTTAAAAGTTGGGGAACGGTCTGGGGTGGGGCAGGCAACAGCATCAGGAGCAGACCCTGCTCTGGACCAGGCTGCCTCTTTTCCCTGAGACATCACAAGGACAGCAGAGACACTCCCGCCTCACTGGTGTGGGTAAACCTCCTGCGAACAGAGTCAAGGGTGAGACGTTTATCCAGTGAACCTGTGAGATTTCCCCTCTTCACCCTTGGTGCAATTGGTCCTGTTGCTGCATCCACATATGAGATGGAATAAGGCTGGACCAGTGGTTCAGCTGTTGCTATTTGAGATCCTACTTAGACCCTCTGCAGTCCCCCATCAGACACACACACACATGCACACACACTTTTTGCGTGTGCAAGAATGCATTGCAGCATATAACCATGTTTACTTGTTTGTATATCCACAGTGAACTTCAGTACCTTCCCTAGGTTCCCTCTCACACCTACCCCACCAGGATGCTGCTGACCAGTTATAACCAAGCAACACAGCTGCAGTGTAGAATGGGTAACACTGTTCCACTGACCCCAAAATCTGTGCCTGAATAAATTGCATGGATATGACTGTTCAACCCCACAAAGTGTTCAGAAGTTGGGCAGAGAGGTAAATTCATCAAATAAGTTGCTAAAAAAAAACCCCAAACTTGTTCAGCTCTAATACGAATCCTAAAACTTTGATATTTCTACTGCCTTCCAAAGAGTTCATATCCTCTGATTTTGCACACAAGAAATCTTCTGCAAGTGATTTCTACCACAGGCTACAACCAGCTGTAGCCTAGCCTTATTTTCTTTTCAAGCTTTAATCAGCGAATAATGGAACCAATCCACTTAGTGCAGACTTCTGATAACATAATTAGTTAACTGAGGTCCTTTGTCTCCTTAAATTAAAAAATGTTACACTTCCCTTCCCAAGCCCTTAAATGGATACAAAATTAAGTTATCTTTGGGGGTTGTTCTGGTGTTGGCATGCTGGATTTTTCAGAAAGCTTATCTGCAGCACCAGGACAATCTGCCACTTAAAATGCAACAGCAGGGATATTTTATTTTCTCATGCTTGGTCTGAAATCAGAGGTGTTCTTAATTAATTTTTAAAATTCTCTTTTAAAAGGCTCTAAAGTAATTAAAAGAATGACAGGAGATGTGGTATATGATGTGCCAAATATGATTCAGACAAACTGTCGCTAGAAAATGTCTCTGACAATTCAAAGTCCTCCCAAACCTATTATTAAAGCTGTTTGGGCTTTTTCTTTTTTTCCCCCTGTCAACCACAGTGCTAAATGTAATCTCAGATCTAGCAAAATACAAATTACTGTGGAGGGCTCTATTGTGTTTTATTCTCTTCTCTGGCATTGGGAACTTCTCGGATATATGGGTTGTAGCCAGTGTCAGCAGTCACAAAGCAGCATGATTGCTGGGCAATCAATTTCCTCTAGCACCGCTGGTCTGAAGGAGTGTATGAATCTTCCCCCTTGTCTCTCCTATATCTGTGTCCAGTCTGCAGAGTGACATAG
This sequence comes from Fulmarus glacialis, assembly GCF_000690835.1. Lineage (NCBI taxonomy): Eukaryota > Metazoa > Chordata > Aves > Procellariiformes > Procellariidae > Fulmarus > Fulmarus glacialis. The sequence goes on from NW_009219963.1 coordinate 2,704, forward strand.
TAAGGGAGGGCTTTCCAGCCAGTCCAACATGTCATTGCTCTCAGCTCTGGCATCAGCCCCATCAGTCCAGGGCCTCGTCCAGGTGAGTCTGGAAAACTGCTGAAAGTCTTCTGAAATTTTTGAAACTGTGGTTTCCAAAGGGCATTTTGGATGTTGCGGAAAAAATCTCCATAACCCAAAAATGGAGGAAAAAAAATGTTTAAGTGTAACACAAAGCAAATGTACATTATTCTTTCAGGCTTTTCTTCATTTAGGGGGGTGTCCTTGTTTCAAACCTGTCCATTCAGAGCTAAGCATGTTATTCTGGTCTGCAGCCCCCTCTCATAACTTTGAGCCCCAGGACTATTTTTAGACTATGCCTGGAACAAACAAGTCCATTCCATCCTTCGAGCCCCTCCTACAAATTTTCTTCTTTTTTGGCTGGCATTCTACAAATAACCTCCTACCGCTGCTCTTCCATCATCTGCCAGCTCTTCCTTCAGTTAAGTTCATGCTAATAAACCAAAAAACAAGCAGGGATTGACAGGATGTGATCCCTGCTCAGCTGTTCTGCAGTGACTGGGTTTTAATTGCTCTGGGTCACCTTTTGCTTTCTATCCCCAGGCCAGGAGTCACAGCGGTTTTGATGTAGGGTGCCCTTCTTCTAATAGACTGGATGTTTTCCATCCATACATGTCCTTTCCCCTTCACAAATTCTGACACCAGCTGAGATTTCCACACATCCCCAACTCCCCATCAGAGAGGATGCAATTGCTAGCACTCCTCCCCGGTAAAGCTCATAGGGGTGGTGAGGGAACACGATTGTGGCCTGGCCCAAGCTACAGCCAACCTATGCTAGGGTCTGCCAGGCTCTGCCTTTTGCAAGCTGGAGGGCCACCATGAGCTAGCACCAAGGTGGGCTAGAGCATGGCTTTGTACAAAACCCTCCTGCCTTGGTTTGGTTAGATGTTGCCAGGAATGGATCCAGGGTCTTGGTACCACTGGGTTTGTTAAAAAATACAATGCAAAAATAGCACCTTAACTTTAAATACTGCATTCTCCCAGGTTTAGCTTTTGGTGGCTGAACCCTGCAGTAATTTGATGACCTTCTGGCAGCAGGGGCTTTATTCCTTTGACAGCACCTCCAGAAGCCAGTGCCACTTCTGTGTCACCAGCTTGCTGAGCACATGGGGCACAGCCCAACCAGGGAAGGGCTATACTGGTGGGCTTTGTGTCTCACACTTGGGTGTCTGTCAGGGAGCTTATCCCCACCTTTCATCACCTCAGTGTCGTATAAATGTGTGGTTGCCTTCAGCCCAGGGAAAGCAGATGTCTTCCTGGAGCACTGGAAGTTGCTGCTGCTCACTGTCTGCACATGTGGATTGTCCCATGAGGCTGTCCCATGGGGAAGGGTAAGTATGAGAGAGTTAGAGAGTTAGAGAGTTTTGCCCTAAAAATAGATAAGGCATGGAAAGGGGAAGCACAGGGGTGGAGAAGAGGGGTTGAGAGCCCTGGAGGGAGAGAGTTGGAGGAGAGTTGCATGCAGCAGTCCAGGTGGCTGCAGGATGTGAAAATCCTCCCACTGCTCAGATTTGCCTAGCAACTCTTTTCTTGGCTACCAGCGTTGCTGGTGTTTTGCCATACAGATGCAGCCTCCATCTGATGGGGAACAGAGGATAAGGGGGTTGTAGGAACGCATCCCCACTCTTGGGATATCTGTGCCTGGTGCCTTGCAAAGAGGCTGCAGTTAAGGTGTTGACTCAATGGTTGCCCCTGGCTGCTCATGGCCCTGGTATGGTGTCTGCCACCTTGTAAGTGATGGCTCTTTTACAATCCTGAAATGCTCAGAAGCAAGTGTTAATTAGGACTAACAGTGTCCTTCACCATTGTGAACACAGGGATATGGCAGAGTGTCATGTGCATAGTTCTCTAATTATAAACACAAGTGAAAACTACTAGCCGTAGAAAAGTGCTGGTGGAAATTAACTGGTTTGACTTTGTTTTATCTCTGGTCTCAGCAGGGTTAAAATCTACTTTTTGACCTACTTGCAAATCTTCAGCTCTTCTGAGAGTCAAATGGAGTCTTATATTCCATTGGGTTGGAATTCCATCCCCCAGTTTTTGTGCCTTGTGAGTAACAGTTTAAGTAGTACAGGGTCCTCTCAGAGATTGAATTGTCCTCTTCCCCATGCAAGAGAAAAAGTCCTGAATCAGAGATAGAGGCAAATCTCTTTGGCAGCAATGGTGACAGAAAAGGGTGCTGACACCAGACCCTGAGGTTGGTATTCAAAGACAGCTGTGGGGTAAGTCTAAGAAAAGAAAGGAAAGGCAGCTGCTGGGAAGGGGAGGAGAAGGTCTGGGGATGTATGGCAGGGCCTGGGGTGGAGTGATGTCTGGTTCACAGGGCTGAGGAGGTGCAAAGTGGGAAGAGATAAGGTTTGAAAGGGACCCCAAGGCAAGCAGTGCAGTTCATAACCGACAGGAGATCACAGAAAGGAATGATATAGATGGTTTTGTATAGGATGAAAGTTTCCACAGGGTGTGTTGGAGGGGATTTGTACCCAGAGTCTCTGCTGGGTCCTCTCTTCCCTCTTCAGTTGTGGTTCACTGGAGCTAACAGTGCTTCCACCACAGCCCCAGGCCCTTTCAGCATCTCTTCTTCTCTCCTATCCCCTGGTCTGCTTTGCTTGGAGAGCTTTTCCATCAGCTTACAATATGTCAAATTGTGCTCCTTGCTCTACGGTGAAGTCGCCGCAAGCCCAAGTGAAATCCATTCAGGCATGGTGGGTATCTTTTCTGACTGTACAGCATTTCCCAACAGATGCAACATTGGCAAGAGGCAAGCTGAGGAGGCGTTTCCAATCAACAAAGAAGAGAGACGAATGTCAGTGTCAAGGCCTGGGCTGCTCAGCAGCCTCCACACAGAGGGAAGTGCAGGGGTATCTCCATCCTGGTCACTTCTGTGACCCATGTGATGGGCCTAGCTTCATGGACTCCCACTGCTGGTGGAAAGGGACTTCCCTTGGTCTCTAGTCCAACCTCTCTCTTGGAGCAGGTATAAACCTGCTGGTGATTTCACTCTCCAGTCTCCTTGAACAAAGCAATAAGCAGTGAAGCACAGCACCTTGCTGGAGCTCCATGCTGCATGGGCTTCTGTAGCTTCCCTGGGAGGAAGGTGTGTGAGAAGCAGCACAGACCAGCACTTACGATTTCTCTGGGAAGAGGACAGGAGCAAAGGTGTTTGGAGACACTTTCTCTTCCACTTCCATGCAGCATTATGCATACAAACAGTATTCAAGGCAAAGCTGCTATGAGTTTAACAAGAGCACCAAGCCCCTCTTTCCAAAGTACAACTCTTTCATCCTTTCACAGGACCGTGATTTCTTTGACCCAGCAGGGAGGAATTTGACATGTCTCACCAGGAGGCCATAGTTCTGAAAATATGCCATTCTTTTTGCAAGAAGTCTCCCTGCACACCCACTCTGTCCTGAAGGCCTTCACCCATGTAATATTTTGGACCAAGGACAGAATTTGGGCCTACAGATCACAACTCGGTCAATGGGGGGAACAAAGGAGACACATCTCAGTGAAGCCCATCAGAGCAGCTGATCTACCCTCCAAAATAGTCTCCATGATTGAGAAGGAAAAGGAAAATCAAACATCAGTTTATTTCTCAGCAGCTTAGCAGCAGATACACTGAGACATGGATCATCTTCAGACATAAAATGTCCTTGCAGTCGTGCTTGAATTGTGCCCCCCTAAGTTGCTGAAACCAGCCAAAAAGCTTAAAAAAACATGCTTACCTGTTATTTAGCAGAGTTAGCTGGCTTCATCTCAGCAAAGAGTCCCTGTGCACCAGCTGAAGGCTCTCCTTTGAGCGCACCATTGATTGCACAAATGCTCACAGGGAAGCTTTGAAACTTGGCTGAATCCTTCTGTCACAAAAAAAAGGCGGGCTGAAATGTAAATCTTGACATCTGCTTGGAGACAGTAATGCTCTCCCAGTGGCCAAGCCAAAGTTATACACATAAGGGGATTATTTTCTTGAAAAAGAAGAAAAAAAAACACCCAGGAAGTTGAGAGAATCAGCCAAGAATTGGAAAAGCTGGTCTGGAAAGAGGCTGAGGAACCCAGGAAGGAGGTGAGAGGAGCAAAACATGACCTGCTCATGAAGAACCCCAAGAGCGGTGGGACTCGCTTGTGGGCAGAAGTAGCCAGGCAGACATCTGCAGTTCCCAAGAGGGAGTGAGTTTTATAAAGACATCAAGAGTTAGTGTTCAGATAACTGGAGGTTTCAAAGTGGTATCAGACTTCTTTCCTTCAGAATACACCGCAAGACAATCCAAACTAATTTCTTATTTGTAGAAAACTGCCAGTTTAAGCTTTGTCTTGCTTTATATTCCTGACTGGAACAGCATGCAAATGCAATTCCCAGAGTATTCATTTAAAAGACAGTTTTGAAACGGCAATTTTGTAGTAAATTTATTTTTTATTTTAAGGTTTCCCTTCTCAGGGAAACACGATGTTCCTGAGTACTACCAAAATGACCTAAGAAGCTCTGATAAAATTTTAAATTCAAAATTGCTGAATGCAGCTTCTATATCATACAGATCTGAAGCAGCTATTGTATGTGAAAAACTCTCTGCTTATATTACAAGGAAAGCCTGGCAAAGTATACTACAACCAAAAGACATTTAAAATCACCTTCACTCTACAATGCACTTCTGTCAAAATAGAATAATTTTACTAAATAGTAAAAATTTTTTAATTTAGTGATCTGGTCTTGAGGAAGCTTATCCATGCTTTCTGTCCAGAAGATTTATAGCAATAAGTCATGTCCTAATGATTTTGGCATCTATTGACAGCCCTACAACATGATGAATTTAATAACAGTGAGCCTGCAAAATCTTTCTGTGCATTGCAGCTTTTTGTAGGAAATTGGCCCGTTTGGGTTTCTCCATCTTCATGTAGCAGGAAGTAGGAAAATTCACTGCAGTTTCTCTCCTTTTTCATCTGTCCAGGGAAACAGACCTCCAAGCAGATAACCTCCAGTGCTGAGCCAGTTTTAGGCACTTTGCAAAGCCATTGCGCAAAGAAACTGGATAATAGAATTGAGGAGTGAAAACTTTGCCATGTGTTTAAAAACCTGCTGGTGAAAGGGACTAGAAACACAGCATGAACAACTCTTTACAGTGGTTTAATTAGCAAAGGGTTTCTATCACTACAATAAGTTTTAACCTTATGTCACATCAAAGAAAGGAAAGAAATGATAAAAGGCCCCTCTGAGCTAGCCTGCTCTCTGCTACTGAAACCAGAGTATAGCTAGAAGTTATGGACCCCTGTTTTTTCATTTAAAGTGTCACCGTTTACACTGTTTTTCCATTTGTTATGTACTGTGACTGCTCATGGTGCTCTGTGTGATAACGTTACGACTATTAATAGCCACCAAACACAATAAATCCCTATTACCTGCTATTACAGGGAGGCAAAGTAACTTCTTCATGTAATGAAAAATACTGAGAAAAATACATACTCCACATTTCTGAGAGTATTTCAGAAAGGTTTTAGACAGCAGGAAGATTTTGTTTAAGGATTTAGCTTTATCTGACAACCAAGCTGTAATATTAAATCCTCTTGAAATCTGCCATCAAAAATTCTAGGCTGGGTATTATTAGAAGCGCTAGTCTTGGCAATTGTTGAGTGAGGTATGGGAGTTTGACATCTTGCCCTGGTTAGGGAAAAGATATTAATACACAGCTGGGCTAAGAAGCAGGGGAAGCTGTTCCGGTTAACACCATGTGGTATGCATCGTGACCTAAAGCGAAAGAAAGCCTGCTTCCATGCTATATCTAAAAAGCATGCAGGCCGCCAAAACCTGCTTCTGTGCAGTTAAATTTAAGGAGTTAAAGGTAAAAGTCCAACAATAAAGGTGCAGGGTTTTTCTCTCTTAGTTCCTAGATTAATTCTAAGTCAAACTGTTTCTTTGTGAAGGGCCACATTCATCTGAAAGCACATCTGTAAAATCATGGCCAATCCACAGGAGACTGAGGTCTGGGTTACGATTTGAGCCATTTGTTCTTGCTTCTTCCTACGACAGAGTTTGCACCCGTGCTGGCCAGTCCCCAGGGAGCCAAAGGAGAACCTGTCCAACAGTCATTGCTTGAGTCAATGTGCAGCTGAATTTCAGAGGAAGGCTTGGAAGGGAAGGAACAAAGGAGAGGCAGCGATGTTCCTTTTCACCTGCAAGCTGGACCGAGCAGTGTTCTTGGTCTCTGGATAGTCAGTGTACAGGGAAATTTTCCATTTGCTAGGGAGATAGGTATATGGTGAGGTGACTAGACTTACCCTATCCTAATGGGGCAGATCTTGGTGCAGTGCCTTGCCTGCCCGCAGGAATAGCATGTGCCTTTGGGCCTTGGATGCTGTCCTTGCCCTGCTTGGCTCTTGCAGCATACAGCTTTGAGCTCATCTATTCCTCCCAAAGCCATAATACATCCCAAAGCACATCCAAAGGGCTACATGACCCTGATTTTCCTGTGTGTCCATGGGCTGCTTACCATCACCAGCTGCTGTGGCAAGGTGAAAGCCGTGAGAAGCCCAGCAAACCCCATCCCTCCCTGTTATTTGTCTCTCTCTCCCCTTCCCTCTCTACAAACCAGCCCTTCACAAGGATGCAGGCCCCAGTCTGCTCCTCCACCTGATGCTTCCTTCCCCCATTCCTTTCCAGAGCCCTTTTTCCAGTTGAGCACTGTGAGTTCTCCTCGCTTAAAAATGTGGCTTAGAGAGCTGTCTCTGTGGGGGCTGGCAGCTAACTGGCACAGCTGCTGGTGGGAGTTGGGCTTGCTTATTCACACTACTGTGCTTGCCTATCAGCCCGAGTAAGACTGATGGAAGATCCAAAACCCAGTAATCCCATGGCAGATGAGATTAAAAACATCTCTACCTCCTTTTCACAGCAGGGCCTTCTCTGTATCACTTCAATGCAACAGCTCTTGAATGTTCTCTATGATTGTAAGGCATTCGGTCCATTATTTGCTATTAAAAAAAAAAAAAAAAAAAAGCAGAGACTGCATTGCTGGTTTTTAATTGCTTAAACAGTTTTCAAGCAGTCAGATCTGGATTTGGCACAACTTTGCTCTGCTTGTGTAAGACCTTCCCACTCTACAGTCATTTCTCACCTCAATTATTTAATGTACCCTTTTTGCTTGTAATAGATTACATTATCCCAATCCCGCTATAAGAGAAAAATGCTCTTCTTCACAGTGCTAATTAGCAGCCATGTTTGGCTGTTCCCAGCAGAGTGGACCTTCGTTTGTCTGCAAAAGTCTTAAAACAGTAGAGAAAGTGAAATACCTTGTGTTGAAAAGCTGAAAATTGGCCATGTTGGATTCCCTGCTTCTCTGTGTCTGGCAAGAAGAGCTTAACACGGATGTTTATGATTGCAGCTGAAAAAGGATTCCTGGCGGCCATTCCTTGCTGTTGCTTTGTTCCATGGGTTTCCAATGGAGGGGCTGCTGGATGGCAACACATGTGGGAAATGTGAAGAGATTATCCATCTGTGGCTCCGGTAAGATAGGAACACTAGTGAGAGGGGGCTGGCATCTCCCATCTGGGAAAGCTCTCCCATACAGCTGATTGGCACTACTTTTGCCACTTTCTTTAATGCATTTTCACAGAGAAGCAGCACTCATGGTAGTTTCTGTTAAAATGAACAAGGTCCTGTCCTACTAGAACAAGCCAGAAAAGAGGTTAAACAGTTTCTCACGGAAAATAAACTCATTGGGATGCTGAAATCTGAGGACATGATGGCTCCAGTGACAGCCAAGCCTGTCAATTCCCTCCATGGGCTGATACAGGCAGCCTTATACATCACAATAACAACTTGAACTAGGGTCATATCTGAAGCAATTGTGTTTGTACCTTGTCTGTTATAATCCTCAGTCTCTAAAATGAAGCTTGATTGTTTGTTTGGGTTTTTTTTTTAATATGCCATTGACAAGTCAGCTAACACAAACCACGTGAGAGGGAGTAGTTTAATACAATAAGGCCATTCTGATTGCTGCCACATTTCATTAATAACTAGCTGCCCTGCTATTGCGACTCAATTTCACAGATCCCATTTGCACTCTCTCTAGTTAATCACCGCCATTTTTAGCTTGCTGATGTTAATTGGTAATTTATTGTGGCTCTATCCATTTGATGGACACTGATTTCATCTCACCACCAATGCTTCTACCCCACTGCCACTCTGATTGACTGGTAAAACTAAAATCAATGAGAATTAAGTTTGAAGCTGGTTTGAAATCAGAATAATTGCAGTAATTGATTCACTTTAATTGTGGTGTCGCAGCCTCCTGAAGTCAGTGTTTCCATTCACTGTTACCGCCTTGAAGGATGCACAAGGGTGTCCTGCCCCAGTTCTATGGCAGCTACACCTGAGAGACGAAAGTAGCACAGAGCTGCAGTCCCCAGGACCTACTGCTCAGGAACAGGAGAGCCACTGCCTTGCAGCAGACCCACCTGTGTCTATCACCAGCAGAGGCTGCGAGAGGATGCCTAGAGAGAATAAGAAGAGAACAGGGAGCCATGCTGACCCTCTATAGGGAAACACAACCTGTCCACACCAGAGTTCAGGACCATCAGTGACTATAACAAACGCGCTTAGTCCCAGAAAACACACGTCCATGGCCAGCATCCAAGAGGGTATCAGGCTCTACTACACCTGAAAGCACAAAGAGAAGTGTCATGGCTGTGTGGTTGCAGCTGCAATGGCCTGATCATGCAAGCAGAATGAGGCTTTGTAAGGACAGCTAATATCTTCTATTAGTTTGAGTGACATTGTTGGGGAAAAAAACCTTCATTAGCCACTGATGAACACCTTTTATGCACCTGCAGATGGCCCTGGAGGCCAGCACACTTGCTTGTTCCCAGCAAAGTTACAGCAGAAAACAGCAGGCCACGGCCCTAGAATCATAAAATCATAGAATCCTTTAGGTTGGAAAAGACCTTTAAGATCACTGAGTCTGGCTGTTAACCTAACACTGCCAAGTTCACTACTAAACCATGTCCCTAAGCACCACATTTTTTAAACACCTGCAGGGATGGTGACTCCACCACTTCCCTGGGCAGCCTGTTCCAAGGCTTGACAATGCATTCGGTGAAGAAATTTTTCCTAATGTCCAATCTAAACCTCCCCTGGTGCAACTTGAGGCCATTTCCTCTCGTCTTATTGCTTGTTACTTGGGAGAAGAGACCAACCCCCACCTCGCTACAACCTCCTTTCAGGTAGTTGTAGAGAGTGATAAGGTCTCCCCTCAGCCTCCTTTTCTCCAGACTAAACAACCCCAATTCCCTCAGCCGCTCCTCATAAGACTTGTGCTGCAGGCCCTTCACCAGCTTTGTTGCTCTTCTCTGGACACGCTCCAGCACCTCAATGTCCTTCTTGTAGTGAGGGGCCCAAAACTGAACGCAGCCCTGCTGCACTCGGAGCATTAGCAGAGGCTGACGCTGCCCCTGTGTGCGGTGACGCTGGGACCTGGAAGGGCAAAGCTGGGCTGGCCATGTGTCCATGTGCCACCAAGAATGTACGTGGGCTGCACTGGCTACAGATGGCTGTGATGTTACTCGTGCAAGTGTGGATTTGCTGCAAGCCCCAACAGCTGTTCTGAGTTAAGAAGAGTGATGCTACAGAGCTGAACCTCATGTGTTTGCGGGCTGTAAATCTCATACAGGGCCCTAGGAAATGAGGGGGGTGAGGAGGAAGCAAGATCCTGCACTGGAAGAACATTATGTAAACAAACCTTTCAGGCCCAGACCAAGCCTTTTGTGGCCCTGCAGTTGCATATGCATCTGTCACAGGGTGAGAAAGCTGTGGGACATGTCCCATGTACCTTGGAGGTCTGAGCAGGGACCTGAGGATTTCTGGGGAGATGCAATACTTATTCTCCGTTTACCATCCCACTTCCTTCTGCCGCCCAAGGCCCTTTGCCTGCATGCCGAGTCCCAGATGATTCCTGCATCCTCAGCGTGTGCAGGTCTGAGAGCTCTTGCCTATGCATTTTCTGTAGGTAGAAAATTGCTTTTTGTTTGGCAAACCCAGGGGGCTTCTTGGATCATATCACTGCATATGAGCTTTGCACTCTGTCAAAGATGCCATTGGGAAATGAATACAAAATTTAGGTGTGATTTGCAAGAGGAATTTGCAATCAGCTCCAAGGAAAGCAAGACCAAAGCCAGTGGCTTAGAGCAAGAGATGAATTACAATGCTTGCCTACAAAAGGAGTGTACCAGATTCTTCTAGCTCTGATGGGTTGGCAAGCCTCTCCTGCATTGACACCATGATTTCAAAACAGCACACCCAATTTGCTGCAGCTGTGTACATTACAGAGTCAGTGTTTGCAGTTCAGCAAAGAGGCACTAAGTAGGCTTCCGTCTAATTCCTAGGTACTCAGCCAAGCACTTAGCAGGAGTAAAATTGCAGGCTGGATGTTGACAGTGAATCAGAGTTCAATTGCACCTCTGGGGTCTCAGAAGAGCAACTGGTTGTTTTATGGTGTTAGGTTTTGCTTGGTCTTCAATGCTGCAAGAGCCCAAATTAATAATTATTATCATAATTATATATATAAACAACAATAACAACAATATCAAGATCTAGGTGATAACATTAACTCGTAACTGGTAGAATACTTCCTAGGCCAAAAGGAAAGGAACTGGGACCTGTAAGATCCAGGCTTAAAACATAAAGGAGAATGGATGTAGCAACAAAGGCTGGCTGAGTTACCAACTCAGAGATGCAATTCAGTTAAATTACAGTTTCAGCCCCTTGCCCTTCCTGGAGATATCCACTGGGAGAACTGAAAAATCAGCATCTTCATCCCCATGCACAGAAGAATAGCTCCAACAGATGGTGAGCCTCCAGACAGAGAGTGAAAATGCCAGGGAGCCAGGGGAGGGAGGGGAGCAAACAAGACCCAAGATGAGATGAGCTGGGAGGGCAGTCTGCTGCTGCACTGGCTAGTTACAGGACAAGCCTGGTTATTGCAGCAGATTTATCCCCTGCTAATGAAGGCATTTGCTCCCTGCTGCCCAGGAACCTGGGCTTTCTTTTGGATGAGCTGAGCTGGGAGCCTGAAGGAGCTCCCCCCATCCCACACTCCTGCGCAGCCACAAGTTGGTGGTCTCCACAGTGGGAGCCTCATACAGGAGATGGTCAGATCCTGCTGCAGGGATCTGCAGCAGTCTGGGCCCATTACGTTATTTTCCCACTATTTTCCACAGCAAAGAAAGAAAATGAGCAAATGCCACATGTTTTGTCTCAGCTGGTAATGTTTCTCACTCAATAGCATTTCCAAGAGAGACAGATTAAGCAAGGACCTCTGTCAGTGAATCAGAAAATGAATATATTCTCCTCTGTATATCTTAAATTTTCATCTTAGCATTTTGCTGTTAGCATTTTTCCATGTCGACAGCTATATTGCTGGAACACTTCTAGCAGATACCTGAGCACTTTGGAAAAACCCTCCTGGCCACATAGCTCTTAAAATATGTCCAACTTTTCTAACTAGTGGAGTGGTTTGTTAAAGTGGATGGACAATTTCTTTAAAGAGCAGAGAAGGAAGTAATAATAATAGGGGAAAAAATCTTGGAATGTGCCAAGGTCAGGCCATAATGACCTGATCAAATCTGACCCTGGATAAGACATGGAAATATCAGGTATTATAAAAATAATAGAGTTCAAATACCTGGGGCAAATCACTCTTGTTACACCCTTCCTGTAGTTCCCCCTAAGAATGGAAAAAATGTGTGAACCTGAGTTACCTGACACTTAATTTCAAAGCATGCTGAAATCCAGGGGAATCTCTAGCTGCCTTCTTAAATGGCCTGAGATATTACTCTTGACAAAGGAGTAATTACAATACCCAGGTGGCTACTCATCCATGCGTAGGGTAGGCTATGCCCAGAGCTCAGGGGCTTTCAGAGCAGAAATTGTTCAAATACTCCTGGAGCCACTGCGAATGCATACTCTATGGAAAGTCAATTAAATTTGTTTCCTACATCTTTTGGTCATCCAGGAGGAGCCCTAAACTTTAGTAATGTGGAACTTTACAGTTTATGTCATAACCTCCAAGTAAGGTAGCTTCAGTCTATCAGCCTCGTGGTCACATGCATGGGGCAGAGTCCTTGCACCTCCAGCACAAGATGGGCTTGTATGTGCTCACCTGCCTCAATATGACTTGCTCCTATCATGTATATAATGCACCCTGGCAGCAAAAAGTCTACTGAGATAGATTTCAGATGTGTTGCCCATGGAGCAAATACCTGCCCATCACTACGACACATCCCATGTAATATGTAGTGGTCTAGATGTGGCTGTGTATTAGGCCACCACTAGCAATGTGCATCACTGAATGTGTCTGTGGCTGTCCAGAGCCTCACTGAGAAGCTGAAAAGCTGAGCTTCTCCCTTTGGAACAGGCAACTTCAAGCACGTATTTGAGCATTCAGACAAGTTTAGAAAGGAGACAGGAATGTGGAAGTTAACATTCAGATATTTCCCAAGCTCATATACCTAGACACCAAATGCTCCAGCTAAAGAGATTGTGCCCTATTAGATCAAAACAGTGCACTGAGAAAAGCGTAGCCCTCAAGATGTCACCTGGATCATCGTTACACAACAGTGTGTCCATTGGCTATGGATATTGTCCCTGCATTCTTAATAAAAACATTAATGCCTTGCTACCTTCCTTGCCCACCCCAGCCACATTTCAAGGGAAGAGGGTTTAGTTTCATAGGAGGACAAACAGTGCATTGAGATGCTGGGCTCTTTGCGTTTGGAGTGGTCTTTTGCCCTGGGGTGCTTCTGTGCTCACACAGCACCAGACACAGTGGGGCCCTCATCCACCTCAGGTTAACCCAAATAACTAACTAGGATAATCTACCAGCTCTTTGAAAACAGGTATGTGAGCTAAAGTCAAAACCTATTAACCTGATTCTCAGGTAGGCTAAAGCCATTTTAAGCCGCTATGGCAATGGAAAGGGCTTCATAATTACAGCAAATTATATTTATAGTCGATTGAGGGAAATGTTCTTAGTTAATTGATGGACATTTAACTTAACTTTAAACACCATTGCAAAGACTACAATAGATTTTCCTTCCTTGTATATTCACAGCTGCAAACTAAGCTGGCATCTAGTTTTCTCAATTTGTGGACCCTTAGACATTTTCCTGTGCAAGTGCATTTAAGCTTCCTGGCAATGGACTTGCTCTTTTTTGCAGATCTTTCAGAGCTGCCTGGTGCTTACAGGCAGCAAAACACTATTCTGGTGCAAAAGGGGAAGAGGTGGCAGTCTTGTTCAGAGAGAAAGGCTAAAGAACATAAGCTTTTCAAGGACACCTTGCATAGCAGAGGAACGTGGTTTTGGTGTATTTAGCCAAATTTATAATGCGCTTGTCGTCATGGTATCTAAGCATTACATAACGGGTTTAAAACAAGAGCAGCAGCCTGGGGCTGTCATTTAAACCTACTTAGGTTTTGAAGGCTGATGTGGGATGGGGGAGATGGAGCGGTGCACAGAGATTTAGAAATGGCATTAAAAAATCAAGGAGATACTTTTAAGTCATTCACAGCCAGATGCTGTCCCTCTTTTGCTGAAGCCAGGTTTGCTTGCCACATGCAGTACCAAGCGGTCCTCCCCTTAAACCTCTAACTCAGTAGAGTAGGTCTGGCCCTCATTGATCAGTGCCAGGAAGAGATAGACATGAATTGGGATGTATTCTCATGGGAACACAGGTGGGAACTTCCTTATCCCCCATTCTCACTCCAAGTACCCCGTGGCAGTTCAGGATTTGTCAACACGGGAAAAACAATCATCTAGGCCTCTTTCTACTAAGTTAAAAGAGTGGGAAAAGAAAAATGAAAGCCTATCCATGATGGTTTATGGCGCTGCTGTTCCAGGTGAAGAGATGTTTGCATGTATCTATGGTAAGAGGCTGGTTCCCAGCCAGGGACCTCCAGCATGCCAGCCAGAGAAGGTACAAGAGCACAGTGGATCAGCCATGCCTGAAGAAGGGATTTTTCTGAGTGAATTTAGTTATAGGAGCATGAGCTGGCAGCCCCAGATGTCAATGCTCTGCTTTTCTGGGGCTCACATTGCAGCTACCTCTTGGAAGCCTGCAAAAATGGCTTGTGCTTCTGTGCAAAGAGTCATGGCATGGGTCTCTTGGTCTTGGCATTGCTCACCACTGCCTCTGGGTGTCCTGTGTTTGGAAGGAGAGGGGCAGACACTACCATGGTGAGGCACAGTGCCATTAGGTCCTTTTACCTGACTTCTTCTCACCCCTCAGCTTGCCCCTTGCTGGGTCTCTCCCCACTTCCTAGCTCTCCAGTTCTGCTCCTCCTCCACAGCTGGGGCATGGGGGACCTGCGGTGGAGGGCCTGCTGGGACTGGGCTGTGGTGGGACCTGCTTTCCGCACAGCACTTGACCAGCCAAATGCATCTACATCACTCATTTCCGTTGCATTAGTCTCAAGAATTGGGTAAAGCAATCCCAAGAAGCTGCCGGAAACACTAGCTTTTTCTTCCCCCATTCAGTTAAAAAGACCCCTTTCAACATTTGTATCCCCTGAAGGCTGCCTGCACTAAATCCAGTCACCTCACGCTCCTCTTCTCAATAATTGAAGCAGAACAAGCTCTCTTTCCTCGTGAAGTATCATCTCCAGCCACTGGCCAAGTTTTATTGTCCTCTTCTGGATCTTCTCCAGCTTTTCAGCAGCCTTCAAAGAAGCACAGATCTGAGCCTGGCACACCAGCTGCTCACAGATCTGAGCCTGGCAGACAGCTGGTGCTCTACTATTGCTCCCTGGCACAGCCAAAGGTGGCAATGTCCCTCTTGACCACAGCATCTGAGTAATGCCCCCTCACCCTTCCCAGTTCTGTGTCCCTTACTAGCAGAGGGACCTGGAAATTGGGCCAAACTTTTTTTTCCCCCCTTCTGAAAATGCGTGTGGATCAAAACCACACAGAAAGACTGGAACCAGAGAAAACAGAACATTTCTATGCAACAGAGATTTTAAGCAGGAAGCAGCTCCCCCTCCCCCAATTCCTCTGCCTTTCTCCTTTCATGTAAATAAAGTTGTATGTGATCCTTTGATTAATCTGAGTTTGATACGACTACAGCAATACATTATATTCTTCATTGGGACTAATGTATTCCATAATCCACACTCCATGAGATTGTTTAGGCGGTAAAACCACAATGTGACTTTTGCACATCCACGCCTTCAAGGCAGTTGAAAGAATTTGGGTGGGAGGGGGAATTCATCTTCCAGAAGCGATGTTGAAATGTTGCCTTTTCTTTCCACTTCATAATTAAATTAAGTATTGAAGCATTAGCATTTCCTGCATGGTGGAAATTGTGCTGCCCTAATTAAAATGCACTTCTTTGAGTGGGATATACTTACTGTGTAAGTTAACTAAATGGCCCATTGTTTTTATTATGTACTCTATTATACGTTTATTATACATACATGTATCTAATTATATGTAGTTCCTGGTAGTCTCTTGTTCATCTGAAATTGTTATCATCATTGATAACACCACTAAATAGCAGTGAGTTATACTCGTCACGTAGCCAGGTTGTAATTCTTTTAGCATGGTCTTTGTGCTCTTTCCTAAACCCACTCCCGCACCGAAGCCTCACAGGCTATAGCATTGCCCATAGCTCAGCTGGCATGCACCCAGCCCTTTTGAATTTTGGGGTGCAGGTTATTTGCGCCTGCTGGGCAGTGCCTGGGGATAGCAGGGGCATTGTCGCATCCTCCTCCTGCTAAGCAGTGGCCAAATGGCTTCTGGAAACTTAAGGAGGAAAATATTATGAAGTAGAGTTGAAAAACCTGTCTGAATAACAAAAAAAGTCATGTGCTTTGGTTGCCAAGTATGGGTCCCTCTCGTAGCTGACGCAGCCGAGTGCAAACCCTGCGAGCGCTGGCTGCGGCTTTTGCAATAAGTAATAGAGTAATTCAGTGGTATTAATAAAAACTTTTGACGAGAGCAGAGGTTTCTCAAGTGTTAATGAACTTTTCTGGAGGAATCTCTTCTGTTCGAAGATGGAGATGGAGCTTGCTCTGCTTCCTGCCTCCCGTTCAGCCTCCTTGGCTTTCCTAGCAGAATGGGATTCGTGACCTTGGGGATGTTGCAGTGAGGGCTCTGGCAGGAGTGTCCCCATGAGCTTACTGCAGGGAGGGCTCTGACTTTGCCCTGCAATATCACTTGTGTTTGTTGTCACATAGAGAAATGTTTTTCTTTCACTTCATTTTTGGCAGAAATTAATTTGTCAAGCCCCCAAGGGAAATAGTTGCATTTAATATGGTCAGCCTCAGGAAGTAGAGCGGTCTTGGGAAATAGGCTCATACTGGGCTTAAATTTCAGCTCCCCCTTGAGAGCCTCTTTAAGAGTCAGCACTGCATTTCAGCCCTTTCACCTGCTCACCATCCTGCGGTCCAGCATTGCTGATGGCAGGGCCCTTCTGCAGCACAGTGTCATGTCTAGGCATGTGCCTCAGGACAGAGCTTGCCCCATGCTTGCCCCCCCTCTCTCACCCCCATAGCATGGTGCCCCAAGGACCTTATGCTGCTGGGGTAGGCAGTTCCACGGTCCTTCTCTCCAGAGGAGAAAAACTTTGTTCATTCAAGTGAGATCTCACCTCAGCTTGGCTTTTTGGCCTCCCTCAGGCAGGAGGAAGAGATGCGGAGCACCCCCAAAAAGCCAAAGCCCTGGGCTTGCGGAAGAAAATACCGCTGCCCCTCCATAACCCAGCAGCATGAGGCATGCCACACCTTCTCCATCCCTCAGTCCCTCCTGCCCCTGTCCTCCACCAAGCTTACCCCTGGACCCGCGGTATCCTGGCTGGCACACCAGCGAAGGGCAGGGCCATGCTTACTGCTTTTGGCTGTGCTGCCTGGCAGAAGTGATTTAGCTCAAAGATTGATTGTTTGCGCTCCTCCTAGGCGGTGTTTGGGATCACAATCAAAAGTGTAGATCTAACAGTGGGGCGGGGGAGGGGAGGAAATAAAGCAGCATTTAAAAATTATGGTGTTTTTTCCATTTTATTGTTCACGTCAGAGTTTTGCTCTAAACCTCCACATCTGTTCTGCTGTGAATACTAATCAGTTTTAATACGAAGCATCAGTCATAGCAAAACTCTGCTACAGAAAATATCTCTGCGTACAGCAACAATTCTTCAGTCTTAAAGAAGTCTTGCACAGGAAAGCTGTTCCGCTTCTGCCCAGCCAAGAGCAGGGAGGTGGAGACGAACTTTAGATTGCAAGCCCCAATAAACTGGACTTTTTTACATTCAGTCCTGCTTCAGGCAGGTACATGGAAGTAGCTAATGGGCTTTCAGCAATCCCTACTGATTTAGAACGCCTGGAGAAAAGTCCCTGGATCCCAACACAGATGTTACTTCTACCCCTGAATATACCTTCCTCGAATATTATTACAATTGTGCCAAAGATGCATAGTTGGGGGCTAAAATCCACTTTGTGCTTGGTGCTATCTAGACACGTCAGAGAGATGGGCCTTGCCTCAAAGGGACTGGGGTCATTTTAGGTACTTTTGTAGTAGGATGTTGCCCAAGTATAACATGTTCAGAAGGATTATAGCTCTCATGACAAAGCAAATTGTTCAGGGTTTTTTGGAGGGCACTCATTATATCCTGGGGGCTGAAGGACCCAGGCAAGTAATCCATAAATAGAAAGCCAATGTTTTCCTCCTTCTCCTCCACTGCTCCTGCTGATAAGGACCGCTGTATCCTTGTACCTATACCTGCTTCCAGGGTCAATGCTGGGGAGGGGGCTCTGAAAATCTTTCCACCAGGATGAAAGACGCTGATGGGTCTTTATCTCAACAAAATGGTGTTTGCAGCCTTCTTTACACAGTAATTGCACAGGAAAGCTCTGCAATGGGAAAGAACCTCTCTTTTGAGCAGCCAGCTAAACCTCTTGGAAATGGCACATAGACATAGGGACTTCTCTACAGACCGTCTCTTTTTGAAAGGGCATCTCAGGACTGCACTGCTTTTATGGAGAAGAATTTTTTCTCGTTTCCAGTTGTAACTTCCGTTGTCCCTGTCCTTCTGCTGTGCATCCCTGAGATATCCCTCTTCAAACAACTGATGACAGCAATAAGATTTCTCTTCCCTAGACAAAAGAAACCCATGATGTACTCCAGCCCCTTGATCACCTTAGTGGCCCCTTGCTAGATAACTCTTATCCTGGAGAATGCAAAACTCTGCACGATAGCCCAGGTGCAGCCTCAACAGTATCAAATAGAGAGAAATAAGCAGTTTCCTTGACCTTTTGGCTAATGTAGCCCAGTATGTAGTTGGTCTTTATCACCACAAAGGCACAATGCTGTCTTGTGGTGTTGCCTGGAGTTATTACACACAAACACACACACACACACACACACAGAGAGTACAGGGCTTTGGAACAGCAAAGCTAATCCAAGATATGATGTTAAGTGCAGGTTTCCCTCTCCTTAGCCAGAACAATCCCAGTCCCTGTCCTGCACATTAATGAAACTGCACCAACAAAAGGTTGTGGGATGGCTCATTGGAACTCATTTTTGTGTTTTGATTGGAAACGCTTGTTTTCAGTCTTCTAGACAGAGAGCAGACGGGGAATCCAGCAGGGCAAACTTCCAGTTCACTAATGCAGTGTTGCGTTCTCATCTGGGCTGGAAGGCATGTCCTATGAGGAGCAGCTAAGGACTCTGGGTTTGTCTGGGTTTGGAGAAAAGGAGGGAAAGGGGCAACTCCATTGCTCTCCACAGCTTCCTCAGGAGGAAATGTGGAGGGGAGGTTCAGACTCAACATTAGGAAGCATTTCTTTACCGAGAGGGTGGTCAAACACCGCAACAGGCTTCCTAGAGAGGTAGTCTATGCCCCAAGCCTGTCAGTGTTTAAGAGGCATTTGGACAATGCCCTTAATAACATGCTTTAACTTTTGGTCAGCCCTGAAGTAGTCAGGCAGTTGGACTACATGGTCGTTGTAGGTCCCTTCCAACTGAAATACCCTCTTCTTCAGCCCTGATCAGGCAGTTGGACTACATGGTCGTTGTAGGTCCCTTCCAACTGAAATACCCTCTTCTCTTCTCTTCTCTTCTCTTCTCTTCTCTCTTCTCTTCTCTTCTCTTCTCTTCTCTTCTTCTCTTCTCTTCCTCTTCTTTTCTCTCTACAGTGATAGAGAGACAGGAGAAGCATGTCTGCTGCAAACACCCAGCCATGGCTGCTAATTAGCACCACATAGATCTGTAAGGAAGATCATTTTTCTTTTGTGAAGAAACTGGGTTAATATGAACTTTTATGAGGAAAAAGGGAGCATTAAATAACTGAGATGAGAAATGGTTGCAGCATGGTCAGGTCTGAAGTGAGCAGAGCAGAGAAGTGTGGGAGCCATGTGGAGTGAGTTTCTTCATGCAGTTTGAAACACAGAAGAGAAGAAAGAGTACATAGGCAGCCCTGGTTTCTCTCTGAGCTAAAGAAGTTATTGGTTCAGATAGTACCATGGCCTAAATTAAAGAGATGACTCACCCCTCTTAGTAGTTTTAAAGTATCATTGGGGATTTTTTTTTTTTTTTTAGAAACCAGATTATCAGCTGTGCATAGTAGGGAGTTGAGTGAGCTGTAAGATGAATGTTGCTAAGAAATTAATGCACTAGGTGGAATGAACTCACTGCAGAGAGAAGAAACAAAAGAACCATCCATGAATACTGCACAGCAAACAGCATCACATGCTTTCAGGCACTCTCACACCTTCAATGGATGCATTCTGTAAAGCTCCGTCAGAAGGAAAGACTTAACATTTTTTTGTTCTCCTCCCCAAGTCTCAGTGACAAACTGAATTATCACTCCTGCGGGCAGCAGATGAAAAATTATCCTGATTATTTTCTATCTTTGCTTTTGAAACCACCTGTGGTGGGTGGAAATTCCATTTTCCACTGGCCTATAAGGAGCCTTAATGCCCCATTTGCCCTGAGAGAACGTGGCCTCTCTTCCTGTCAAAAGGAGCTGAGCATAATTTCCTAACCTTCACTCTTAACTACATGGCCATGGGGTAAAACAGAGAAATAGGAAGCCTCTAGAAAAAGAAGAAGAAGAAAAAAAGAAGATTGCTGTTTGGATAATGGCGGATCAATAAGGTTAATTATAATGCCTCTATGCGATGGTTTGGAAGGTATCAGAACACGACAGGCTATGGCACTGAGCTGTTTAGAGAGCAGTGCGTACTTAGTGCAACTCCATGTAATTGTTCAAACAAGACACGGTGGCAGGCTGTTCTACAAGAAGCTACCTTTATTAAGCAATTGCTTTCAATAGCAGCATTTTATCTACCACCAAAAGATCAACTCTATTAAACAGCTAATTTCTCTTGGCCCTCTTTGTCAGGTTTGATGGGGGTCAGAAAACATTTCTATCAATCTTCTCTCACCAAACGTTTCACAAAGTCACATCTGTTCTCCAGTGTTGTTTGATTTGAAGGGTGGTCAGTTTAAAAAAAAAAAAAAAAGGAAAGAAAAAGCAAAGACTTCCAAAATTTTAATCAAAAATCATGCAAGGGAACACTGTTTTGAAGTTGTTTTCAAAAATAAATAATTTATTAAAGGAGCAAGGAAAGCTGCAGGACCAGATGAAAGCAGATGTGAAGTGATACAACAGGGAAGGAACAATCCTATCTTCATGTATAAAATGAAGGGTTGAGAGCTGGCTGCTACCACTTGGGAGGGAGAGACCTGATGGGCGTGCTAGAAACAAAGCATGAAAGTGCCAGCTTAATGCATGGTAGTTGAAAGAGCAAATCAAGCATTGGTAACTATAAGGAAAGGAATAAACACAAAATAGAGGATAATCACTGTGCTTCTCAAAACAACCCATGGACTGCCATCAGTCTGCATGCAGTGTGCAGTTCTGGTCCCACATCTCTAAAAGGATCGAGCAGAATGGGAGAAGGTTCAACAAAGGATGAGGAATGATCAGAGATCTGGAACAGCTTCCCTGTGAGTAATGATAAATCACGTAGGCTGGAACTCTTCAGTTTGGAGAAGCAATGCTTTGGGAAGGTATGTGATAGAGCTCTACCACATCCTGAGTAGTCTGAAGAAAGTGAATAGTGACTGACTATATAAGAACTAGGGGTCATAAAATGATGCTGCTTGAGATCAAGTCCAGAATAAATGAAAGGAGGCAACTTGTCACACCTCAGGTGTAAACTCACGGAACTCCTTTCCAAGGGACACTGTGGGTACAAGACAGTACTTGGAAGAGACATTTGTTAGGGCTATGAAAAAAACGAACCACAACTTCAGGAAACCCCCTGTGCTGAACATAGTTGTCCAGAAGAATATAAGCAGGAAAGGTATCATGTATGCTTGTCCTCTTATTCTTTTGAAATAGGTGAGAAAGTTCTGTGATGCACATGGAAAACTCAGCTGTCAGGTCATGGCATTGCTGTGGTTTTTATTGCAGTAATATCTGAAGGCCATAGTCTCTCTGAATAAAAACCACAGGACCAGTAAGAAGAAAAATAATGCTGTGTCTCATTGTGTTATTATCAATATTAGGAATTTTTCATGCTTGTAGTGAAACTGGTGTCCACTGAAATAAGACCCTGAAATAACCCTGGATGTGGGGAAAGCAGATTCGGGCTGCTGAAGGAGCTGTTAGTAAGGTCCCCGTGAATCTGCTTTTGAAGTTATTGGGGTCCATGAATGCTGGTCACTTTTTAAGCGCCATCTCTTAAGAGCACAGGAGCAGGCAATTCCAAGGTGTCGGAAGTCAAGAAAGCAGAGCAGAAGGCCAGCTTGGATGAGCAGGGATTGTCTTCTAGAACTAGGTGGAAAAGGAAAGTGTATGGACATTGGAAGCAAGGACAGGTGACACGGGAGGACTACAGAGATGCTGTTCACTGCTGTAGGGAGAAAATTCGTGCAGCCAAAGCTCGATTAGAGTTCAAGCTGGCCAGCACTGTGAAGGACAACAAAAAGGGATTTTTAAAATACGTTAACAGCAAAAGGAGGATCAGAGATAACATTGGTCCATTACTTGATGAGGTCAGTCACCTCACAAATAGGGATGTAGACAAAGCAGAGACATTTAATGCTGCCTTCTCCTCTGTCTTTACACCGATGATGGGCCCTGGGACACTCGGAGCCCTGTGTTGGAAGACCGTGACTGGGGGAATGATAAACTCCCAACTGACCATGAACTTGTTTGGGACTTGCTGTGCCAGCTGGATGCACATAAGTCTACGGGGCCTGGTGGGTTTCATCCCAGGGTACTGAAAGAGCTGGCCGATGTTATCGCGGGACCTCTCTCCTTATTTTTCAACAGTCTTGGGAATCTGGAGACGTCCCAGTCAACTGGAGGCTGGCAAATGTTGTCCCAATTGTCAAGGAGAGTAAGAAGGAAGACCCTGGTAATTACAGGCCTGTCAGTCTCACTTCAGTGCCTGGTAAAATTATGGAGAAGGTTATTCTGGGAGTTATTGAAAAACACCTGAGAGACAACACAGTCATTGGTCATAGCCAATACGGGTTCACGAGGGGAAAGTCTTGTTTAACAAACTTAATTTCCTTTTATGACAAGGTCACCCATCTAGTTGACAAAGGGAAGCCAGTAGATGTGGGGTTTTTGGATTTTAGCAAAGCTTTTGATATTGTCTCTCACAGTATTCTTCTGGCCAAAATGTCCAGCATACGGCTAGACAAGCCCATAATATGATGAGTGAACATTTGGCTGATGGGTCGGGCTCAAAGATTTATAGTAAATGGGGTTACATCAGGCTAACGGCCAATCACTAGTGGGGTTCCCTACGGCTCAATTTTAAGGCCAGCGCTCTTCTATGTTTTTATAAATTATCTGGATGCAGGAGTTGAATGTACATTAATTAAGTTTGCTGATGATACTAAACTAGGAGGAGCTGTGGAGTCCCTCGAGGGTAGAGAGACCTTAGAGAGGGATCTCGATAGACTGGAGAGCTGGGCAATCACCAACCATATGACATTCAATAAAAGCAAGTGACGGATTCTCCACCTGGGACAGGGTAATCCTGGTTATATGTACAAATTGGGGGATGAGAGGCTGGAGAGCAGACCTGCGGAAAGAGATCTGGAGGTTTGGGTTGATGGCAAGTTGAATATGAGTCAACAGCGTGCCCTGGCAGCCAAAGGGGTCAACCATGTCCTGGGGTGCATCAAACGCAGCATAGCTCAAGGGAGGTGATTGTCCCACTCTAGACTGCACTGGTGCGGCCCCACCTCAAGTACTGTGTGCAGTTTTGGGTGCCTCAATACAAGAAGGACATCAAACTATCGGAGTGTGTCCAGAGGAGGACAACCAAGATGGTGAAAGGTCTCAAGGGCAAGACTTATGAGGGGCTGCGGTCACCTGGGTTGTTCAGCTTAGTTCGTGTATTACAGTCATTCTCACCACGACAACACTTGGCTTCTTCAGCTTGGAGAAGAGGTGCCCTCATCGCAGTCTACAACTTCTTCAAGGGGGGCAGCGGAGGGGGAGGTGCTGATCTCCTTTCTCTGGTGACCAGCAACAGGACATGAGGAAATGGAATGAAGATGCATCAGGGGAAGTTCAGGTTGGACATTAGGAAAAGGTTCTTCACTGAGAGGGCGGTTGGTCACTGGAACAGGCTCCCCAGGGAAGTGGTCACAGCACCAAGCCTGTCAGAGTGCAAGGAGCATCTGGACGACACTCTTGGTTATATGTTTTGGTTTTAGGTAGTCCTGTGAGGAGCAGGGAGTTGGACTCAATGATCCTTATGGGTCCCTTCCAACTCAAGATACTCTATGATTCTATGACCCTAAGACAGAGGTAAAGCAGGAAAGAAAATCACTGAGCCTTAGTCATACCAAGATCAGTGGCTGAAACACTGACTATAAATTTGGCAATTCCTTCAGTGCTATACTGCAGCAAGCAGAGACAAGAACCAAGATCCTCGAGAGACACCCTGTTGCTTGTGATGGGGTTACTTTCACCAGGCAAAGATGCCGAGGATGAGCTGCCCTGGAGGGAGCTGGGTTCTCACCACTGCCTCCAATGAGAGCAGGCACTGTAAGAGGAGCAGAGACTGACAGGGAGGTGCCACCTGAGGCCCTGTGCCCCGAGCCATGCCATTCGGGAAGTGATGCACTGGGTGTTCTCCCCAGCTTGCCCTTCACAGGCTCCCCTGTGACTCTAAGAAGGCCAAACTGGAAGACGTGGCTTGTTTTTTGGCTAATGGACATTATGTACATCTGCGTCTTGGCCAGGTGATGACCTCATTCTCCTTGCTGTCAGCTGAAATGATCTTCTGGTTCTCCAAGTGTTCGTACTGTTCCCTATGGGCAAAGAGACAAGGAGGGGAACACTGTTCTGTGCTCCTTGCGATGGAAGTAGGAATGGGCTGTCCCCTTGCACCGATAGCCTGAAAGCAGCCATTTCATGGTACGGCTGTGTCTCCACTAGGAAGGAGAGGTGTCTTTCTGTTTAGTTATAGCCTCCCCTCAGTGATGGTGGGAAGGGAACCTGAGGGTTTCCAGTCCAATCCCCTAGACCCCAGCACTAGGTCTAGACAAATTCTGAAAACCTCCAGGGATGGAGATCCCTGACTTTGATGAGCTGTCCCAGGGCTGAATTAAAAATCCTAGGGCAAAGCAGGGCTGTCCAATTCTTACCTATAACCCAAGGCTGACCTTAGATAAGCGCACTGAGAGAGGAAGAATGCCCACCCGTTCTGTCCAGCAGGACTTGTTATTAAGTTATTTTGGATATTAGCTGTCATAGCCTAAAAAAAACCCACCTCTTGACTGCCATCGACTAGGATTGACTTTGCAGTTCTGGCAAGTTTTATTTGCAGCCAACTTCAGACTAAATTCCAGTCTCTTTCTACCCTAAAGGCAAAGCAATGCTTAGATGCTGGATTGGATGACATGAGACTTGAGGTTGTGATTTTAGGGTGATTTTAAGAGAGTGTGGATGTAGCTGAACTTGGGGGCATTATGTCAGCTTAGTACAGCCATCCCCGCTTGAACATGCTCACTCTGTCAGGAACCTTTCTCCCCAGAAACTGAGACTGCTCCTTCTTGCTTGTTGTTTGTATTGACTCGAAAACAGGTAGAAGACAGCAGTTCTCACAGAAATCCTGGTCCCCTTTGCCTGAGAAAACAAGGCAGTGTCCCTCTGGGTGTGAACCTCTGGCTGTTACCCAACCACGGACTACCACCTAGATCACTTATGTTGGAAAATCACACGGGTGTTTGGGGTTCTGAGGGAGGTTGGGGAAGTGATGGTTTCAGCATGCTGACTCCTGTACCAGCACTTTTCTGATGGTAAAGTACTCCTGCTAGGCACAGCCAGCCGTGCCTCTCTCAGCTTTCCACAGGGACACAGGTTTCACTGGTCTGTGCAGAATGTTTTTTTAATTTTTATTATTGTGGTGCCCAGAGCTGGGCCAATGAGGCAGGAAAGCTCCTGACTTATTTGAGGGAACCTGTCAAACAAGCATTTCTCTATCTGGGAGTGAAACCAGTGTGGAAGCTTATCAGCCCATGTGTTCAAAGCAGGGCTATCTGCGTTTCAAACTGTTCACGGTGTGGGGAATGCTCTGAGCTCCACAGCTGCAGAATACGCCTCTAGCTCACTTGATAAGATGTGACAGGCAACATCCCGTCCCTAGCTGCTGCTTGGTGTGTACCACTCATCCCAGCCTCCTGGGGAAATGCAATGTCTTGATGGCCGTGCGGCAGCTGCCAGCCTCGCTGCATTTTCCAATGTGGAGGTGGAGCCAAACACCTCTGCACATCCCTGTCCAAATTTAAAAATGCTCTGTGACTCCCCAGTGTTGGTGGGAGGCATCTGGCTGCCGCAGGGCCAGGAACACTCTGTCCCAAGCTCAGTTTTATGGAGTTATCTGACAATCATTACTACTTGCAGGTTGGTTTGTAGGATAGAGGCCAACGGGGAGGGGGCATTAAAACATCCTGACAGATGCTAAAACTGTGCTGGGGTAAGTATGGCCAGCTAGGACTGGCTGACCCTCCCTACCAAACAAAGATAGAAGTTGCTGCAGTAGCCAGCCGGGAACTGGCAGTGTTGTTTTTGTAACTGACCTCCCAACCAAGAAGGGCAAGATGGGGAAAAACATATTTCCATTCATTCAGGTAGCACTGAATATATTGAAGGAATTGCAGTCTATTCATGGCTTTTGTCAGCTGGGAAACGGGTTGAATTCATGCAACAAATTATTCAGAAGAAATTGTTTGCCAGACTCTCATTATGAGCTCTACAGAACAGAGGAATTGAAACATCAGATAAAATTAACTTCATGTTATAAAACCCTTTTGGGATGTAAAGACTAGACCCTGCCAGCCCTACTGTACTGTAAGGGCCTGGTTGCTGATGATTTTAATAGGAACCTGTGTCTATTCAGCCTGTGTATGTCCGCATGTAGCAAAATCCATGAAAATCCTATGAGATACTGTCTAACATATGTCTGAAGAACAAAGCAACACCTCAGGCCAACGCAAGCAGAATTCAAGTATGAGTTTTGAGTAGGACTGAGCATTCCTCAAAGTAGTGAAATATCAAGCTCATAAGTGTTACCACTGAAAAGGCTTTTCAAAATATGTTGCAGCTAGCAGGATTTTGCTGAGGGTAAAGCTATACCAACACCAGTCTTCTTTCCTAATCACACTCTTAATTACAAGGTCTTTGCTCAATGCAGTTAATAAATCTCTTCAGGACAAGACACTGTGCAAACACGCATTCTGCTCAGCAAAATATGGGGTCTGTGGCCAGAGCAGAGGCCCACAATCTGTAGGGTGAAAAAAGTGCAATTGGTTCATAAGCATGGGAAAGCAACAGGTCAGATTTAGCCGACATGAAAATGTCCTAGAGAGTCTATGCTATTTCACCAGATTGCTCACAGCAGCTCAGAAAATGCTCATCTTGCCTTTTTTAATGCACTGCGTTGGACTTTTAATGCAAATTTATATTCTTGCCAACTTCTATTTTTTAGTCCTGTTCCAGCTAAACTTCATTGGCCAATGTGAAAGGTATTTTTAACTTTTAGGGACCTCAGTTAAAAACAAAAATAGTAATGGAAGTTGTTTCTTTTTCTTAACTGCCAGGGAAATGAAAAATCAATTAGTTGCACAGCTCTGGATAGAAGCAATGGGAGAATAAAGAGAGGATGAGTCCTGCAGCTGAGTAAAAGCATTTCTTGAAGCATTTTGGAAGGTAAAGTTCATCATAAGTGCTCAGAGGCAAACACTGTGTATTCCTAAGGAAAATACATGTTGGGCATTTCCAGTATTTACAGCTATCATTTATTCAGAAAGAAGTTTGTAGTGCTTTTAAGGTAAATGCTGATCTTACAATAATTCCATTTAATTAACCAAACCCGAATTGCATTAGCAACTAGCAAAAGAGAGACTCAAATCACTGCGATTATTCCCTGAAATCTCACACAAAGGAAACTTAACAACATCTGTCACTTCCTCAGCTAGAAAAGAAAAAAGCATTAAAGGAAAAAACCAAGAGGGAACCTGCTGAGATACGGGCCTTAAGCATAATTTCTTTAGACTTTTTTCTGAAACAGCAACTGCGATAGTGACCCTTAGAATAACCTACAGCGATGATTCAGTTGCACAGCCTGTAAACAGCAGGGATCAGATTTACTTCGCATCTCTACACATTGCAATCTGGGACAAATGCTCTGTAAAACACCACTTGTAACTACTGTTAATAAACAGCCACCATTTTGTGTTTTCAGTGCAGGGCTTGTTCAAGAAATAGCTGAGACCGTGGCTGTGAGGTAACTGCACCCAACAGCCTTAGAAAAAGGAAGGTTCCAAAAGATACTGCTTTGTTTTCTCAAGTATTAGAAATATCCAACATAGGCAACTCATGTGGAAATAAGAAGTGGAGGAGCAAGCTAAAGCAAGGAGGAGGTCAGCGTGGCTGGGACCAACTGGTGCATCCCCAAGCTCTAATGGCATTTAGGAATAAAAT
The DNA here is from genome assembly GCF_000690835.1 of Fulmarus glacialis. NCBI lineage: Eukaryota > Metazoa > Chordata > Aves > Procellariiformes > Procellariidae > Fulmarus > Fulmarus glacialis. The sequence goes on from NW_009219963.1 coordinate 30,745, forward strand.
CAGCTGTTAAGAAGGGTCCAGTTCATGCAGCTTTTGCAAATGCAAACTAGGTTTTGCAACCAAGAACACTGTGACCGTGACAGCAAAAAGACTATGCAATTGTCAAACATAAATTACTTGCACTGTGTAAAAGCAAGGAGCGTAACAGTCTCCCTACATTGGACAGGCTGAGTGTGGAACTGGGGTTGTCACTTTTCTTGGGGACCAAAGTTCTCCTAAGAAGCAGCTCCTGTGATTGTGCACGTGGGCTGGTGTATGTGTGCTGTGTTTGGGCAGATATTGAAAAGAAAGCTGAAATCCCCATTAAAAAGTAGAAGTAGTTTTGGAGAAGGGTCAAAGTGAATGGAAAAGAAAAAAAGAAAGGCTCTGTGATTGCTGGAGAAGTTGAGAGTAGCAAATGTCAAAAATTAGGCTTTTTTCCTTAATCTCACTGAGATGCCCTTTCCTCTGTGGAAAGTCACTGTAATACTTTTAAACAGGGGTAGGAGGGCAAGGGCATGGAAATCGGGTGACTTTCAGGGATACCTTTCATCACACCCTGTGATGGCAGCTATTTCCTGGGCTGCCTCCTCTCCTGATGGCTCTGCTACATTTTAATTGAGTACAAGCCTACTAGGGTCAGGCAAATAAGCAAACCAAGGGAACAGATACAACCATTCTTACAGAAGTGCCTGATGTCAGGCACGCACTAAAATCAGCAGGACATTTGCTTCAACATCTGGAGAAGTCTTAACTATCACTGCTAATTGAATCTGGAGATTTGTTTAATTAAACTAAGCAGATTAGTGCAGAGATCTGCAGGAGAAAGCTGTTGCTTGGCCTTAATAAGTGAGGGGTGCAGTAAGGATTTCTATGCAGGTGAGACAGTGGCTGATGAGTTAATGGGTGTCCCAAGAACTTCACTGGTGCCCTTGCAGGATTTGAGGTCCAGCATTTGGCTTCTCAGCATTTGTAATTCTCTGGATGGAGCCAGGTGCCCTGACGTATAAAGCTGCCCATCAGGTTTTTACACTGGTACAATTAAAATGGAAGTTTTAAAATATAGTTCAAACAGGCACGCTTTCCAGCCATTTTCAATCTGTCGTAGGGGAAATAACCACAGGAGATGGGATCTGTAGGGATTTTGGCCTGGCATAAACTCCAGTTCAATAAAATTCGTAACAGGAAACAACGTTAAAGGAAAATGATTGCCACTGCAAAAATCAAGCACTCAGGATTTAGCAGGAAACATTTAATGTGGCCTGTGTGAACTTTATTCTACCCCCCCCCCAGCAGTTGTTGATTGCAATGTCACTAACTCTTTTTTTCTACAGTGCTTGTGTTTCTCTCATGGAGGAAATTTGATTTTTTAATTGCAGAATATTAAACTATAATATATTGTTAGTGTGAATTCCTGCCAAGCAGCCTAGATGACAAATGCTGAGAACTTGAAAGTGGCTGCGTAACATTATTTGTAACACTCAAACTGCAAAGGTTTGTGTGCTGTTTAATTTTCTTTGGATGTAGCAGAAAACAGCAAGCAGTATTTGCAATATACAGTACACAGTACCTGGCGTTATTAAGAGAGAGAGAGGACTAATTCTAGACTAGAGTCTGTTGAGATTACTGCCTTCAAGAAGGGAGTGCAAAGGACCAAAACATGGCACTGTATCATGGTGTTTCATGCACCCTTCACACAGGGCCCACCATGGGATGGGTGCCCATGAGAGAGGAGGGTCTGGCAGCTCGGCGGCAGCTGGCAGAGGGGCAGCGCAACGCGGGCAGCTGCCTTCCACCTTCTCCACCAAGCCCCTGGAGTACGTGGGCTCCCACGAGACCAGCACTGCGGCCCAGCAGAGAAGGGGATCTCAAGGTCAATATATTGAAGCACTCAGAAAAAAGGAAAATTTCTCTCAGTGGTGTAACACCGGGTGTTGCTCGCAGGGTGCTTAGCTCCTGTCTCCAGCCCTGTGCTCACCTCTGACGCAAACATGTTGGGTGGATTCCCAGCTGTCTCTGCTTGGTACACCGCTATTCATACTGGTGAAATTGGGTGGGTTTCACAGCAACCATGGACCCAGCCTCACGTGTCGGCAGGAGGAATGGCCCCAGGTACATTTTGCTTGGTCGAGGCAGTAACAGCTCACTGAGTAGTTGCTTTTTATCACAGGATTTGCTGGTTGGAAGCCAGGTGGTTTGTGCATTCATGTTGGATACATTGCGTTATCTAGTATGCATGTGTGCATGTTATTATACATACTAAATTGCACAAATGCACAATTGCAATAATATAATAATATATTTATGTTATAAATGTGTTTATGTGTATCGTGTTAGCCTCTTTGATGAGAGTTAGTGGAATCTGAAGAAGCAACAGCTTTTCCAATAAAACATGAGTAAAGAGGAAGTAGAAACTATTTGAGGGTTACTAAATCTGAAGTTAATGAGTGGCATTAGGGGCACCCAAAGTCAGGGATAGCTCTTTGGACAGGGCGAAAGCACTTAGTTCCAGAGTAATGCCTCCCAGCTGGTGCCATGTGGGGTGCACTATAAATATTCACTTAAAAGGAGGTTGCCACTAACATGAAAGAATGGGAGCATGTGGTGATCCTGCTGCAAAGGCAAATAATCCTGCTTGGATCTGAGGAGAAAGCAACTGAGAAAAGCAGAGACAGGGAAGCCGATGCTGCTGTCAGTCCCTGCTGTGCGCCTTCTACCAAGCGCTGTGAAGTTTCAGCCTGGATTGCATCGTCACTGCTGCAAGAGTAGGCCAGGCCCAGGGAGGACAAATCCTTCAGGTCTCGCTTCAAACTGGAGCTGTTTGATGTTAAATTGAAAAGAAAAAAAGATTGTATTAAAAGGAAGACCAAATGACCCCACGACCCTTTTGCCATATGAGACAGTGCCATGGAATATTTTTAGTTTTTCGAAATTTAATGGTTTACACCTCATGCTTTTCTGTGGAGAAGAGAGTGAAACGGAGAAAAAGTCTTAGGCTTTCATTCCCCTGTGCTGTAGCAAGCCTCTTCCCATCCCTTATGTTGCAGAATATGGAATAATGTAGGTTGGCCCTGAAAAGCTCAAGTCCAACTCCCTACTCTGAGCAGGTTCTATTACATGGGGTTGCTGAGGGCCATGTTCAGCTGGGGTTTGAATACCTGCAAGGATGGCGATCCCACTGGTCCTTGTTCCAGTGTGCATTGTGAAAAATCCATTTCCCTCTAAAATGGAGAGTCTCAGAAGTACAGATTTTCAACCATGGCATTTTCCCGTAATAATATTGAATCCATATTTTTTCCCACAATGTCAGAATATTAAAAACAAAATCAGGAAAACATAACAGATGAGACAAAATATTCCAAAATGAAGTGAAAAACATTTTCACTGTATGTTTTTTGTCAGAACCATGCAGTTCTCACAAGGTTTTTCTGCTTTGGCAGAAAGGCATGTTCTTAGGGGTTATTGCCTGGTCTAAACTTTTCCAGTTAGCTCTAACTAGGACTTTGGTCAGCGTTACTGTGTGATGGGGTCCTGGCATACAGCCCAGTGCCATACTCCTAACTTGGGCTCTGGAATAAGAGCTTGTGATTATGTGTTTGATTCTTTAACCCCTCTAGTGGCTTCTCTGTTGCCACTGAAATGTCTCTAACGAAAGCACACTGATCTGTGAATGCCAGGAGTGGGGGATTACTCTATCCACTGTGTGGTTTTGTTTGTTTGTTTGTTTGTTTATTTTTCCAGATACACTTTTATATGCAATGGTGCTGTTTACAGCTGGTTATATTCATCTGGAATTGCCCTCTTCCTTCAAACACTGTTACTAACTTTTATTTTAGTGACTGGATGAAGTTTTGCATTTTGCTTTCGTTGTTTCTAGGTCTTTCAAAGGGTTTTGGTCTTGATTAAAAGATGGGTAAATTACTCAAAGAAGCGTGGCCAGCAGGTCGAGGGAGGTGATTCTGCCCCTCCTCTCTGCTCTGGTGAGACCCCACCTGCAGTACTGCCTCCAGCTCTGGGGCCCTCAGCACAAGAGAGACATAGACCTATTGGAGCGGGTCCAGAGGAGGACCACAAAAATTATCAGGGAGATGGAACGCCTCTCCTATGAAGAAAGGCTGAGAGAGTTGGGGTTATTCAGCCTGGAGAAGAGAAGGCTCTGGGGAGACCTTATTGCAGCCTTTCAGTACTTAAAGGGGGCTTCTAAGAAAGATTGGAACAAACTTTTTAGCAGGGCCTGTTGCGACAGGACAAGGGGGAATGCTTTTAAACTAAAAGAAGAGTAGATTTAGACTAGCTATAGGGAAGAAATTTTTTACAGTGAGGGTGCTGAAACACCGAAACAGGTTGCCCAGAGAGGTGGTAGATGCCCCATCCCTGGAAACATTCAAGGTCAGGTTGGACGGGGCTCTGAGGCCTTGAAGATGTCCCTGCCCATGGCAGGGGGGTTGGACTAGATGAC
>NW_009219963.1:35193-47631 GCF_000690835.1 Fulmarus glacialis
TCCAATCAAAACTATTCTATGATTCTATGATCTTTGACCTAAGCCCAGATTTTAAGCACTCAGCTCCCATCAGCACTACTGGAGTTATGTGGTGAAACAGTTGTGGCAGATCTGGGTCCAATTGTGCAGAGAACTTTTCAGAGGTTGAGGGGAAATAAGATGCCTCACCTAGGCATTTTGCAGATTGTCCCCATACGTAAATGTTTTGAGCACAGGAAGAGCAAATCAGTAGATGTCAGGGACTCTGACCTTCCCTTGGCTACTAATGTGAGCCTACATTTTCTTTTAACAGCCTACCAAAAGCTTCTCTTATGCTGGGTAGAAGAAAATGCATTTCAGAGGTTGTGGCATCTCACCATTCACCTCCCCCTAATCTGGCAAGCTTTAATGCAGTAAGGTGTCAGCTGGAGAAACCCACTGGAAGGGCAGTCTGGGAATTGCTTTTAGAGGCGGGGCAATCTACCAGCCCTCTGCATAAAACTTTCTGAGCCTTGCCCCTGAAACCTGGGATATTTAAATCCCTACATGGAGAGAGATTCCTTCTGCTCTGCCTCCTGGTTCTGAGCCAGAAATGAGCATTCATTTCACAGTTCCAAGCCTTTTCACTCCATTTCATTAAAGAAGAAGGAGAAGGAGAAGGAGAAGGAGAAGAGAAGGAGAAGGAGGAGAAAGAGAAGGAGAAGGAGAAGAAAAGCACAAGCTGAGATTCTGGTCCTCCAGAGAATAGATTTATTTCTGCATGTGAGTATGTGTACATGCCTGTATGTATACATATATATATACACAAATACAGACATATACATATTTATACATAAATATATATGTATGTATATAGATAGGTATATATATACATACATATATATACACATATATATATGTTGGACTTATCTCCAAGAACAGCTGTCCATTTTTAAATGGTCTGTTTTCACAGAGCATCTACTGTACATTTCCAGCAAATTGCTTTCTGAGCACAGATGCCTGCTTTACAGATGAAAGAGCTGGCTCAACCACAAGTTTTGTCCTGGAGCTGAGAACAAACCTACTTTTTGCAAATTCCCTTCCAGGGCATTTTTCTGCTGCTCAGCTCTGCCTCCTGGTGCACTGTTGCTCTGACTTGGAAGAACACAATGATACCGACATTCCTCAACAAATAGCCCTGCTGATGGCTATCAGACCTAGAGCACTTGTGCAGAGGGAGATGCCAGAGCAATGGCAAGTTTTCCCATCTTTTCTCCTTCATGCCATTGACGTTTGGTTTACTGCAACCTCCCTGAGCCACCTGCTTATAATTCCCCATCAGTGTGGAGATAACAACAGGTGGTCAGCTCCAACCTACCCAGAACAGAGTGCCCTGGTCTCCCTGGACCTTACCTCAACACTGACCAGGATGCCAAATCCACCCCATTTATTTTTAGAAGCAGAGACTGTAGAGGCTACAAAACCCAGTTGTGTGAGGGTTTATGGGTGTGCGTGCAAGTGTGTGATTGTGAGGTTACAACAGGCAGGACATCTTGTGTGAATCTTCATAAACAGGTTCTCCCTTTACCTGGGGATGTGTTTGCCTGCCACTGGGACTAGCCTGCCAACAGAGCACTAGCTCAGGTGTTAGGCCAGGACACAGCATTCTAGGCCATTCCTGGGAGCCTGAACATACCTGAGCTCACTTCAGGCATCTAGGAATTAGACTGCTGCTCTAAAATCTTCTCTTAGGCTCCTCTATAGTCCGCAGAGAGAGATGGATACCTCCAGATGACTAGCCAGCCTATTTGAAAACAGATGTGAGTGAGAAGCTCTGGGCCAGCTGAGGTGGTAGTGTGGTGGTCCCAAGCCTGATCATCAGCCAACCTCTGTCAGTACTGCTGCACAGCATGTTTGAAAGCAAATTCGGCTCTTCCCATTTCCAAAATGCCCTCAATAATGAAGAAAAATGGAAACATCCCAGGTGACTGCAAACATACTTAATGCTTCAGTTGTCCCCAGTTGCTTAGAAACAAAAAGCGGAATATATATAGACCTCAAGTTTTGGGAAAATGCTGATGCTGAGAACGCCATCCATCTCCCTCTGTAACACAGGTGGGAAAGCAAGCACTGTCTTCTGATAAAACTTCTTCTGTCAAAAGTGAGTGACCCGTAAAAAAACAAAATAAATGTATAGAGTATTTTAAAATGCAATGATGCTCATTCCACTCTGCTTTAGGTTGATTAAAGGAGACAGTCACTCATATGAAGCCCAACTGAACCACAGGCATTTCTATGGCTAGTTGAAAGCAAGCAAGTTTGTGCATTAAGTCCTTTATAGTCATGGGAGTGATTCAAGGGTGCAGAACACTGTCTAGATTTTCATCACTGTCCCAGTTCATTCAGTTCCTGCAACATACTGAGCAACAGCACATCATGTAGGTATGTCCTGGGTGCACCAGGAAGTTGGTTTTCTGCCTCCTTTCTACAGTCATGCAAGTTCTAGCCAATGCCAGTGCTATTCTTTCCATAGAAAATGTTTTGTTCTGAGGAGAAATCCCAAACCATGAATCTTCTGGCCACAGAGCAAAACAATTCAGTTCTCTCATGGTGCTCAGTGTTTCACAGGCCATGGAGATTGCCGGCCCCATGCTCCCATTCTCTTCTCAGGGTGGACTACATGTCCTGTGTTACTTTTGGTCCCCTGTGTGCATGAGGGCACACAGAATGTATCTTGGCAGGAACACCACACAGTGGTGAGGAGGCAGGTCCTTGCAAAACAAGATCTCCCTGACTTGTTGTTCAGGCATTCCCAACCTGAAGTTTGGACCTGGGGGTAAAATCTTCGGCTGGAAACATTATTTTTTTACAAGTGATTTTTGAGGGGGCTGGATGTGGGAGGGCATTGCTCTGTGAATATATATCTATCCATGGCAAATCCAAGTGGTGTTTTCTTGCACAAGATACAACTCAGTGTTGTAAAGATTGGGAGAGCTCTGTGTACAAGTGTAGTACAAATATGATGCACATCTTCTACTCACACGAACTTGTCCTACCAATGATAAAAAGCATGGTTTTACCTACATTATTGGCCTTTGCAGTTGTTGCCATTTTTTTCTAGTATATGAAAAATAAGTGATCTTACTCAGTTGGAGTTAGTCTTGAACTCTTTCAGCATTTGTTAGACACAAGTCCCTGGAGAGAAAGAGCTCACAACCACCAAATTCAGCTGTTAATGCAGCTGGTAGCCAAAGAAGCTGCAGGTCACCTTCTATAAACATTTGGGTGGCTACACAAATGAGAAGAGCACAAAGAAGCAAAAGTCCAGACTATCTTTAGGAATGAAGGTAGTGCAGTAGCTATCCTATATTATTAATGTTATTCACACTCTCCAAATACCACTGATGGATAGTTTTGAGCAGTTGTAGAGTCATCTTAGACTCCTAGAAGAGCTGGTTAGAATGGTCCTGTGGAGTCTCCAGTCCAACCTCTGACTCACAGCTGGACCGATGCCAACACTAGATTAGGTGGGCCATGGCTTTGGCTGTGTCTTGGCAGCCTCCGCGGCTGGCAGTCCCCAACTCTGTGGAGACCTGTGGCTTGGCTGCACCACCCTCTCAGGGAAGATGCCAAACTAATCATCCCAAATGTGAGAGCTGGCACTTTGGTCAACCCCTGTTGTCAGAAGAGGAACTTCTCCCCGGGGGCTAACAGGCAAAGATGGCAGAGAGAGCACAGAGCTGTGGCGAAACTCAGCGTGAGGCTGTGTAGAAGGGGAAGACAAAGCTCATTTTAAACAAGACACATTTCAGTTGCTCACCCGTTCTTCAACACTCGCAAGCACCTAGACATATCTGTCCAGGATTCCTTGTGGTGACACAGAGAATTAGGAACAACAGATTCTGAGTCCTCATCTTGCCTCCTGATACCTCCCATGATACTGTGTGACTGTTACTTTTACAACTCAGCCCAGAGCTGAGCCTGCTTCAGCAACAGAGGGAGAAGTCACTCTCCCTCCAGCACCGATGTGCACCCAGCACTCCTCCCAGTGCCACCTCCTGCCAATTCCCAGGCGTTATCTATATTCCATCCCGGATTTCACAGCTGCTCTTGGTCTCTTGATTTGCTCCATATCCACCAGTCATTGATTTCCTGCTCTGCTGTTTCTTCTGATGCTTCCACATATGCGTTCTCTTACAAACAACTGTCAAGTTTCCTTTGCAAATCTCTACAGAGCTAGAACGTTTTACTTACTGTCACTGAAAAAGGCAGCTCTTCTCTTCAATAAAAACAAGAGAGTCAGAGACAGTAAAATCAGTGCATGAATACAGCTGACCTGCAGAAACCTGTACAAAATGATGACCCTAAAGAGTATCTCTAGCCAGCTCCTCTCTGCTCTGTCTAGCGCTTGTTGGTGTGTGTTGCATGCCTGGAGGAAAACTTCTATGAGCCATGGGCAGAGCAAAGGAAATAAGAACTCTCTGTTAGGCATGAGGGATGAGAACAACCTGCTGTTGCTTTGTGGAGCTATGTGCTCTTTGTTAGTTCATGAGTGCCATGGAAATCCAGCCTGTAGGGGCTGGAGCGATCAAGGTCGGTGGGGTGGCGGGCAGTTCATGCTTCTCGGCTTTCTTCGTGCTTATCACAGGGGGCTGTTGCCTGCTGTAGTAACAGCACTGGAAGAAAGCAGAAAAGTGAGATGAAGAACTCCCATCTGCCCCAGCATCACTCCAAGGGATGAGAGAGCTGCCTGTGCAACTGTACTGCATTCAGAACAGAGTCACTGCAGCCTTTCTGCTTTCTCTTGTGGAAGACAACTGATGGTTGAGTTGAGTTATATCACTCCATTGATGAAATGGTCTGTCAATAGAAAGACAGTTTGTTGTGCTCAAAGCTTTGATGATCCCATAACAACAATTCCCTTACCTACTATCATGATTTTATCCTTTTATAAGGTGTACAGTGCAATGCCTGAAGGCGTTCCTTTCCAAGGCAGCCAGATACCTTATCCCCTTGCTTGGGAGTCTTCTCGCCTTGATGTTGCTGCTTCTTTTTCCTCTAATTCCGCTTCACACAGTTTCTCCCAGCTCTCAGGGTTGCACTGGATTTGCTCTGCACTGGTTGCACAGGCCAAACAAAGAAGTAGCTTGCAGGAACCGAACTGGTATCCCAGTGCATTTTGCAATGCCTTAAATACCCACTTCCATATGTACAAAACAAATACTTTGAAAACAGAGACAATGTCCAGTGTCTGATTTGACACAGGTTGACCACTAGCCTGAATGATCTTGGAAGAGAGGACCTCAACATTGCCTGGCAATGGTGAGCACTGTGCGTGCATGGATTGAGAACCCAGTGAAGTTTGCCTGTTCCCATGGGGTGAACGTTACGCCTGGCCCTAAAGAGCCAGCCTCCAAAGATATCCATATATTGATCATTGAAGGCTTCCTGCTTTATAATTACAAACCACTGACAGACCTATTTGACATACGCTACTACTTGGCAGTTCCATACAATGAATGCAAAAGGAGGAGAAGTAAACGTAACTACACTGTTCCTGACCCACCGGGTCTCTTTGATGGACACATCTGGCCCGTGTACTTAAAACACAGGAAAGAAATGGAGGACAGCAGCATTGATGTTGTTTATTTAGATGGATTTTATGCCAAGAGAAGGCCTCTTCTTTACAGCCACTGTAGTCTGTGTTGCTAGGCAGGCAGAAGCAGCAAGGGAGCAGGCTGTGGATACACAGAAGATACGAACTGTGCTGGCGCCACATCCTTAAGATTAGTGCTGCCCCTGCTTATGCAGAGAACACCGTCAAGAGTTTGTCTTATGTGTAACAGCAAAATCAGCTTTGCTGAAAAGGCCATCTTTGTTTGTGAGCCTGCTAATACACAACTTAGTGTAATATATGTATTGAAGTTGAACATGCTGGGGCACATCTGTTGTGGACATGTTGTGCCCCCAGTCGGGGTGCCTGTTGTGGACTTAGGAGCCCTGCATTGTGCATGTAGCTGCTGGCTCGCACTGCACTGTGGGGTGCACAGCCACTCTGCCTGTCCATGGCTCTTCTTCTCTCCATGTGGCTAATTAGGGACACATTCTCATCCTTAATCTCCTTCCAGGTTAGTTCTGCTCTGACAAAGATTTGGCTGGCCTCAGTTTTTGCTGGTTTGGTTTTTTCTCCAGTCCATCTCTCCTGTTTTTTAAAAGACAAGTAAAATTGGGTTGTTATGGAGGGAAGCTGTGCCCAGAAGGCAAAATGCTTCAATAAGAGAAAAAAGGGAGAGAAAAATACTGTTCTCTTTAGCCTGGCAGTAGCCAGGAAGAGCTGTAAGTCTCCTGGGAGGTCTTGTTACTGAAGATCAAAGAGGCTCAGAGAAGACTTGCCTGCTTTGGAAAAAATCTCCAGAAAGCTCCTAGCTCCATCTACAAGCCATTTCCCATCCAGTAACTTAGCCAGTAAAATATCTTGTGAGCCTCCTTTAAAGCAGTGAACTAAAAAGTGCAGAGTATAAAGTGGGATTTTACGGCCCCATGTATATTTCCAAAATATGTTTATTCTCTTTATGGACACTCAGCGTGGAATTTTAATGCAGAGAGTGGACGATATGAAAGGCAAGGTGGGGACACTTCTGGCCTGGATGGAAACTGCTGAACTCACTCTATACTCTCTGCTTTTGAGAAGAGAGAGCTGGTGCTGAGCAGGTTGTAATTCTGGGGCCAGGGCTCTTGCAAGGCAGAGGAAAAGGCATCCAGTGAAGCAATGTGTTAGGCTGCAAGCATCGACGTTCATAGCATTTACTCACTGGTGAGCTATAGAAACCCGAGCAGAGAGCCATAAACCAGAACTACCTCATAATAAGAATGTTTATCAAGAGATGGAGCCAATAGGCCTGGCCACTATTGCTGAGCAAGCCAAGTCAGGATTTCCCTGGCACACAGATGCTTCATTTCTTTTTCAGCATAATGCTGCAATAAAAGCTCTTTTTCCCCTAGGCATTAGAGGCAGATGACAGGCTATAAGTGTAATTGCATAGCTAAGACATAGCTCTTGTTGCAGCTAATGGTTTCTTTCCTCAATAAATGATACAGGCAAGAATGTTTGCACTTGGTCTTTCTCAAGTATTCTGAAAATCAGAAAAGAGTAAAATATTTCCTGAGCTCAAAATAGAATAATGTATTCACAATTTATATTCAGAGCATTGGTACTTTATTCTGAATGAGGCAACAAACAGCAGGGAGACTGAGTATCCACCAACCTGATCATGGGCTCAGCAGAAAGTGCTTGTGACTGTATTTGTAATGCATGGCAGTCACTACATCGCCACAGTCGAAATATTTGGCTTTGTTTATAGATGTTGAAAACATCTCTGAAACTTATCTTCCCAAGTGACTGGGTTTCTTCTAAGCAAAGATAAACAAATGCTTCTCAAGGTGTTCTCAGATCTCTAAGTGTTGCAGGTTGTCTCAACTCATCACGATACAGAAAGTCACTATGAGGCAGCAGGAGACTCCTGGGGCAGGTTTCCAGAAAAATACTGTCGGTGTGTTGCCCCTCTCCACCTGACAGCTGGGCCCATAAATCAAGACTGTCTCAACTACAGGGAGGTACAGGACTGAGACTGGAGACCATCTTCAAAACTTAAGTCACCCAACCCACGCCCTGATGGCTGCAGAATTGTCTGACCATTTGTGTAGGTACATCATAGGTGTGCCAGTACAATATTTGGGGCACTCCGAATCTGGAAAGGGGTGAGGCGATGGTGGACAGCATGATGAGGGAGGCTCTTGTACTTTCCCTGTTAAATCAGCACTGGCAATCTGTCTCAAGTGCCTAAATGTGAACGCACATAACATGGGAAGCCAATGGGAAGCACTTGGGAAGCAGTAGTGTGTCTAGTAAGAGTGAACCCGTTCTTGCCATAGCAGAGGAGCACGTTCCAGAAGGACCAGAGCAACTCCAGATGCTGGGGTGCCTGTGGTCAGCAGGTGCTCCTTTGGAGGAAGCAGCAATAATCTCTCTTGTGAGCACTTTGAGGCTAATAGCCTGCCTCTGCGCTGCTCATTTTCCCCTTTCCTGAGACCATACAGAAGGTGCAGCTTGGTTAGGAAACAACACTGAACTTAGGATGAGATAATCAGCATATGTACCAGTTCATAGAACCCACAAAGCTGGTATGACCTTCTACACTGCCAAGAAGATTTGTTGGGTCTACTAGACTGGTTTAACATCCAGCCTGATAGATGCTGGCTTATGGTAGGACTTCTGAGAAACCAGTCTGGCTTTTATTCTGAAGTATGTAGACTTTTCTGGTTCATAACTTTCATTTGTGCCTCATTCTTTTTCCTCAAACTGTAAGAGCAGAAGTACAAGACAGCAGCTCCAGGAACTTACTCTTGACAAACTGGAGGTGCAGCTCAATGCAGGGAAGTGGAGGGCTATACTTGGGTAGGAGTTATGTGCAAGCCTGACCTTGGCTTGGAGAGCTACTGAAATGATCTGAGCCACACTGAATCACAAGCCAAACAGGAGGCAACTGTGCCGACATGGAGAAGGCACGCCTCATACTGGGATGTGTCACAGGCTGTTGTCCTCCTTGCATGTCAACTGGTTTTTGCTATTTGCTATGGGTCAGCTGTAAGCTGAAGAGCTGTGTCTGAGCTGGGGCATTCATCATGGAAGGGATGTAGGCCTGCCGGAGGGAGTCCCAGGGAAAACGTGAGGTGGTTTCCAGGTCTGAGCCCTAGGAAATGTGCACTATGACAGAGAGCAAAAAGAAGCAGGGCTTGACTTTATTTAACCTATCCTGGAATTGCCTTCTCTGTCACCAGCACAACTGGGCTTGCAGTCTGCCCTGGAGGCTGCACATTAGTGATAAGCATAAATATTTTAACATTGCATATTAATGAAATTGACTACCATGTGTCCTAAAGTTAATAGCCGTTGAGCTATCACTCAAAACATTTTAGGTGTGAACAGATGCATTTTCCTCTGTGAGAACAGTGATATTATTAAAGTTTGCCCAGAGAGCATTTCAGCAGCTCATTAAACACAGCTGCGTATTTTGTGTAGCATTAAAGCAATTCACTTAGTAATTAACTAAATGTATGATAAGACGTTTTAACTGATACTGCTTTTCTTATGCAAGTGGTTTTCATTTATCTCAATCTAATGTCCTCCTAGCTAATAGCATGGCAGAGGAGGATCGACTGCCATCCAGGGTGGGGGCAGTCTGTGAAGACACTTCATGGCCCTGACAGGCTTTTCATCTGAGCATGTCAGGTCCTCCTCCAAAGCAACCATCCACCTCTGCACTGGACTTGCCAGCCTTCTCCCTCTTGTCTCCATCCTATTCCTTCCAAATAGCATTCTTGATATTTCTCCACATTTTGCCTTCCTCTTTTGGACTTCTGTGTTTCTCCTCCTGTGTCCATAGGTACCATGTAGTTTCTCCCTTCATGCTGCTGCTGCTGCTTCTCTCTTCATCAAGGGCTGTTTGGGTAGTTTTGCAGACCTATGGATTGACCCATATCCCACAGTGGATCTTCCAGTTGCCTTTGCTCCCTGGGGCTGTTGGATGGCAGAGCCAGAGCTGCTCTCTGCTGTGCAATGGCCTTAGGCCCAGGGGAGCCCTGCATACTAGGCACCCTGGGACCTGTTGGTCCCCTGAGATTCAAGGGATGTATTTGTCATTCCTTGCCCTGCTCTGCTGCTGTGCTCAGCTCCTTGAGTCCCCAACATTGCAACTGCAGTTCCAGTGGCACAGCCATCACACACACATGCATGGCACAACACAGGGAAACACATTTTCAGTTTCCAGCTCACAGTGCTTGCTGCAGGTGATCACCAAGACCTCCATTGAGAAAAGCAATAGTCAAAAAGTATTATGCTACATAGCCATGTGTTTTCTGCCCTTATGTGAGCAGGTCTGTTCTGAAGCGTTCCTAAGGCTGGGATGGGGTCAGAGAGTCCCCATATGGGTCCATCACTGGAATCTTTGTGGGTCTCGCTCAGTGCATGTCATGTTTTTGTGCAGCCTGGATCCTGTCATTCAGCACCAGAAAGGAGCTCCTGAGTGCTGAGGGAGTGCTCTGCGCCACCCCTCCTCCCTGAGCCAGCATCTGGCCAGATGAGCATTGTAGTGGCTCTTCTGGGGCGGCTATGGCATTCATTTTGCACCCCAAGGCAGGGTGACCTCAGGGACACCTCAGGACTCTCAGCACACTCAGGTCCTGGTGGTGGGCAGCAATGCAGTGCTGCAGCTCCTATGGCAACGTGGAGCAGCAGGTCTGCTGCAAGGAGGCAGCTCTGGGATAGTCTCTTGCTAGGCCAGCACCTTGCAGACAGTCCATCAGGATGCAGAGCCATGGACTGTGGGGTGAGCTATGTGGGAAGCAGGAAGGAAGATGGGTAGGGAGGGCCCAGGTCATTCTTGCAGCTAGGTTTTTGCTGAGCAGCCAGATCTCAGGTGAGCCCTTTGCTCAGCACATGGGAAAATCTGTAGCAGATTCAGGGAGGTGCTATATATGCAGAGCTTACATTCTTGCCGTAGATGGAAAAAAAAAAGGATTCAGCATTATCTGCAGAGCAGCCACCATGCATCAGTCATAATTTTAATTCTGTTGTTCGTAAATGGTAATATGATTTTGTTTTTCCTAACAAGTAATATGACATAGGGCATCCACTGAAAAAATGGAGTACTTTATTACACCACAATGTCCAACATTCCTAAAGATATCTCGGATACTCCCTAAATTTAAAATGGACTCCCCCCAACCTCAAGACAGAACTGAGAATAATAATATGAATATAGTTTTTAGCAGATTCCCTGTATGTTGCTTTGTAACCAGAGAATGAAAATTAATTGGTGTAAATCTTATTTTGGAATATTTTCGCCTCCTCCCAGAGTCATTCAAATAGTTTTCTTTTGTTCACTTTCACCAGTACAGAGCATGCGTGATGTTTGTAAGAGAGATGGAAAACTCCTGGACAACCCACTTTTCCTTACAACTAGTTTGCCATAGACTGGCATCTCTTTGCCTTGTTAGTAGCCTGCAAAGTTCAATGTTAAATAGAAAAGAGAGCAAGATGAGGAGCTTGCCTCATCTTCTGAGTATTTAATGTAACTTCACTGTTAGTGTTCTCTAGCAATCTCTTCTGGATTGTGAAATGGTGTTTTGTGTGTTGGTGATGGGCTGTCATGGGATCCCACAAGAGGCTCCCATGTCACTGCTTAATATGCTGCTGAGCAGGAATCTGGGAAAATGCTGACCATTATCTTTTTAGGCACTTTCTGCACCAGACTGGCAGTGAAGCGCTGTTAATAGAGACATCTTTGAAATACTTCTAGAGTAAAAGTCTGCCACCCACAAATGAACAGGGCATTCAAGGGTTTATCACTAGCAGTCTTCCTCTGTTAAACAGCTTACTGAATTTCAATATTGTCAACTGGGAGTGGGCAAACTGGATGATATGAATATTAATAAACATAATTTTTTTTGCACGGTCCCCAAGGTATTATTTTTCCCTCTTGTTTAATGTAAGGAAGGTGCTGTGTAACTATGGAAACATTCAAACTCACTTTACCCAAGTTTGGGGGGAGGGAAGCAGGGGCAGAGAAAATGGAGAAGAGATGCTTTTTTCTTTGGCAGATTTCTCACAACTCCTGGATCCCACAAAAACAAGACACGGGTTCTCTTAGGGGAAAGCATTTCTCTTGTTCTGTGCAATTTAATAATAATTTGAACAGAGTCAAATTC
Organism: Fulmarus glacialis; assembly: GCF_000690835.1. Lineage (NCBI taxonomy): Eukaryota > Metazoa > Chordata > Aves > Procellariiformes > Procellariidae > Fulmarus > Fulmarus glacialis. The sequence continues at coordinate 46,918 of NW_009219963.1, forward strand.
TCTGTCTTGGTCTTTATGTCCTGGATCCTTCCACCCATCTGGCTGAGCCTGGGGTTTCAGTGCCTGGATGCTGCACAACTCACCATCCATCCAGCAAGGAAAGAATGGGAATTGAATCAGAAGGAGAATCAGAAGAATGGGGAGTTGTAGAGGCTCCTACAGCCTTGCTGGTGGACTCATAGCAGGAGAAGAAACAGGAATTGGTTCCCTGCTCATTACCCTCTCAGCCAATACATCCATTTGTGCATTCTTGCTTTCATCCCAAGGATAGAGCTTTTGGTCTTGCCCTTCCCTGGGAGAGTGTCAGTAGTGGAGACTGTGCAGCCCCTGCCTGCTCTTTGGGCGAAGGGGGTGGTAGGATAAGATGAAGGCACTGACAGGCTAGGCAGGGTAAGCAGCACTTCTGTCCCAAAGCAGGGTGAATTTGCCCCTGCAGCACTAATCTGCAATGCATGGAAAAAAGCCTTCTTTGGTTCAGGAAACAAATACTGCAGGTGTTGGTAAGACCAGAAGTAAAATATCCTGAGAGTACAACTACAGAAACTAAAAGTGAGCAAAGGCAAAGGCACTGCTGTTTTGTACTTCCTTTCTCAGCTGTATCAGCAATTGGGTTGGAAGTTAGTTCAGGCCCAGGACCTAGGGATTAACGGCTGGTTATGATCCAAAGATCATAAGATCAAAGATCCTCGTGGGGGACTTCAACTTACCGGACGT
>NW_009219964.1:0-28959 GCF_000690835.1 Fulmarus glacialis
CGGCGAGCCGAACTCGCCGCCTGCCAGCGCGGGTGTTTGTAACGGGTGGTCCTGCCGTTCGTTTTGTCTCCGTTTGTCTGATTTTACCCGGGTAGATACGGAGGTGGAACAGCTGGGTGTTTTGTGAACGCGGGGATGCCATCTGACGTAGAGGGCAGCGCCATCAGCCTTGCTTTGAGGAGGGCTGTGGGAAATTGTTCTGTTTGAGTCTTGCAGGGCCGTGCAGCAAACCGCAAGGAGCAGCGCGAGAAGGGGCTTGCTGGGGGAGCGGTTCTAGAGTGCAGGTGTCTCCAGGTACGGGCTCCCTTCCTGGCTCAGCAGCCTCGCCTGCTCCGTTAGCCGTCGGAACGTGGCAGGAGACCCGCGAGGAGCAAAAATACCGCTGCAACAGTCGCGATTTTGTCTGTACGCCGTGCTCTTTCTGAGGGTTTGTCTTGCGGCGTGTGCTGGTGGTGCACCGGCAACCTGGTGGTTGCACCAGGCTGCTGGCGGCAGTACCGGAGTCGTCTTCGGAAACTGTTGCAGACTGGAAATGGCGCTGGAAGCAGAACTGGGCATGGGAAGGCAGCGGGGAGCGGACAGGCCTTAACTCAGTCCCGCTCGCCTGTGCGACTAGCCTGCTCTGGGCTGCCGTAGTAGCACCTTGGAAGCGCTGCAGGTGGAGGCCGTGAGGAAGGCTTTGGCTTGTATGCTTTCGTTGTCCTCCTGTAAATTTCAAGAGTTGCATTATATTGAAATGTCAGTGTGAGTCCAAAGCTTCTTTCATTTGTTGAAACTCTGGCTTTTTGCCCAGATAACTAAGCAAAATTAATTTCAGGGGCTATTTAAAAATCAGTTACTTAATACCTCCTGGACAGTTCTTTTCAGAATTGGGTTACATTTGTCTATCTTGTATAAACTGACATCTGTTTCTGTGCCTTCAAGTGCTAGATGCTGCAATCTAACCTGCACTTCAGTTGCTGCTGTTTTGTGCAGGGCTCGGCCGTTGTTTTCCCCATTATAAAGCTGAACTTTGCTGGTAGAAGCAGGGGCGGTAAGTTCAGATGCTTCAAATGCAGGAGACTGATCCTCTTCGAGTAGAGATCACTCCTGTAGCTACACGCTGCGTTCCTGTTTTCAGTCTCCCTCCTTGAGTCAAGGTTTCTTTTGAGTGGTGCTGACTCTGAAGATTGCAAAATACCAAAGTGGAGACCGGCTTTTGCATGGGAATAGTTGATTTTGCTGAAGAATGGCAAAATGCACACAAATTTTGCCTGGAAATCCTGTTCAACATTGACAGGGCCGAGGCTGGATTTTATGCATTGCTTATGGACGATGGGTGAGGATGCTAAGCTTGAAAAACTCGTGTTTTGCTAAGCAGCAGCTTGCTGCTGTTTCTACTGCTGTGAAGTGACGGAGGGTAGTTTGTTGGCTTTAGGAAGCTCTTTTCTGGTGGGATGGTAGGTTTTGTAGTTACCTCTGCCCGTGAGCCTAGTGGAGTGTGCGAATTCCTACAGTGGCAGGTTTGGTGTGCTTGCACGTTTCCCTGCGCTGCGAGGAGGAGATGCAATCCCTCTGAACTCCGAGTGCTCTCTGAGATTGGGGAAATACCTGTGCCGGAACAACTGCCATCTGTTCGGCTGTGCCGGTGCCTGGAAGGCTGAGCTGGAATAGCTTGGAGCTGAAACTTGACCTGGAAGCTTTCTCAACTCTGAGGTCAGGTTTCCTTTCAAATCCCAGCCCGTGAAGAGGAGTGCGAGCAAATGGATTGTTTTTTGCCTGCAAACCTTGAGCACTGTTGTTTCGGTACTTTTCCTTCGCTGAGGGGGCCGTCGCTGCTGACTCTGGGAGAGAAGTGGGGAAGGAGAGAGGAGCTGCTTTTTTCGAGCTCTGGGACTCATGGGGTTTCAGGGGAGGTATTGGTGTAAAATGCGTTGGAAAGGGCGAATCTGTATGGGAAGGCTTTTTTGAATGGCAGCGGGAATACAAAATAATGCTACCGAGAGCTTGTTTTCATCACGGTAATACTTTTAATAGTTTGACTTAATGGAAATGACTTAGAAGAAAGTAAAGCCTTGGCAAAATGGTCCCATTCAGTGATCTGAAAGAATTCTTTGATCACGAAACGCAAACATAGCCCAATTGCTGAGCGTGCTGGCAGCCCCTTCCTGAGGCGATCTCTTCCAGTAGTAGCTGCGTGGAAGAATCGGGCAGCGTTCAAATATAGCCACCAAATCCCTGCACAAACTTGACCCCGTGTCACATTCTCTTAGAGGAAAGCTGGTTTGCTCGTCACGGCCCCTCCTTGGGAACCGAGCTTGACTGATGTCTTGAAAGGAATTCCAGTGCGAACGTCTCTGTAAGCTTAAAAGTATATCGTACCCTGTCTTTTTAGACCTTTTCAAGAAGGTGAAATGAGTAACTATGAAGGCTTGTGTTCATTGCTGCTCCTGAATTTAAAGGTGGCCTGTTGATGAGGCACTGGAGTCTGTTTTCCTTTCCTACGGACATTTACCAGGTGGAGCGGACTTTGACAGGACATCTGAAGATAACAACTTGAGCGTTCCTGGCTTGCGTCCCCTTTTCCCTAAAAAAGAAAAGCAGAGAATAGTTTGGTGCCTGTTCCCGTATTAAAGGACCGGGATTTTTCTAGCTGTTTTGAAATTGAGTACTGCGTTTATTTACAGAGAGGAGGAGAGCGTGTGCTGTGTGTGCCTGGCTCTAATGGTCTGGCACATACTGCTGACACAGAACATTGCAGTTTACATACAACTGAATTTCACAAGTTAAATGTGGGTCAGCAGTGTTGGGGACACTAACGGAAGGGAATGTTAATCACCCTAAAGGGCAGGAGGCCTGTATTCATAATTGTCTCTGCTGGAACTGATGAAATAGAAGGGAACAGTCGACAATTTATGTATTAACCAAGCCAGCGATTTACATTCAGTCCCTGGTTATGCAAAGTTGGAATCTTGTGCTCTGTAAGAGAGCGCTATTCTGATGGCTGGACAGGAACTGGAGCCGCTTCTCTGACTAGGATTAATTGGGCACCTGCAGGATATCTTGCTGCATCTCTCCTTTTCTGTTTCCTGCCTTCCGTCCCCCTTTCCTTTGTCTCTTCCCATCTTTCACAAGAAACCCCTTCTTGTTTCTGTTCTAAAAATCTCCCGAGTGACCTACTGAATGAATTGTTTTCCACACAATTTCCATTTATAAATCATCCAAGTGACTTCATTAGAATTCCAGCTCTGTTCAGACACTGGAGTTGTTTTTAACACCACTTTTTTTCCTAAGGGTTGATCAGTGTACGTTAACAGGGGGGTCTTCGTGAATTCGCTGTGAAGCATGTACCTTATGTTCCTGTGCTCTTTGGGTGTTGCGTTGCAGTCTTTGGGAGCTGTTGGGGATGAGGAGGGAGGAGAGGGACCGCTGTGGCTGCTGTGCAATGCTGAAAGCGTCTCTGCTGTTCCTGTTCCTTCCCTTCTGCTAGCTACAGCGTGACTGGAGACCTAGCCAGGCTGCGGAGCGTACCTGCCGTAGTTGAACTGCCCCTCTGATGTTGTTGCAAGTAATACATTACTGTAAACGTTAAGCCTTCCCTTATTCTGCGAGTTCAAACCATTGCACTGCAGGTATTGAGCGTTTCATTGGGAGATGAGTATTAATTTTCGCCTCCATTTTTCTCTTGACGTGCAGATAAGAATTCACAGTCCCGGGAGAACATGGCTACCTCCCAAGTCCAGTGATCTTCCTGCTGTGCTGTCTCAACTTCTTCCAGGCTGGTTGTCCACTTATTTTTGAGTTCCTGAGCATTTTAAGTAATAGCAAGTAACGGACAAAGCTAGGAACAAGTTTGACTCGTTGTGCATAATGGCATCCTGTTTAAGGGGCTACCTGAAGTTGTTTTATTGGATAGTAACCCAAACCTGTGATGCTGTAATCCTTGGCAGAACCTAGCCCTTCTACCATCACAAGCACAGTTGGAGAAAGGCTAGAATTAGGCTGATTTTTTTTTCCTAGGTTTTTAAGGAGCTGAGCCTTTTCTGGAGAACGGGAGGCATCTCTGCTTTTACTTGGAGAGGATGTTCCCGTCCATGAGAGAAGCGGCTTAGTTTCTGTGGCTTGTCTTTGGGGGAGTTGGAGTCATCAGCAGAACAAAGTCTGCACTGAAATTCTTGGAGCTGGGCACTGTGGCACTTAAAACCAGGATAAACATCCAGCTGGTAGACTTTATTCATAATTAGGCTTCGCGGCTGTGGAAGGAATCGGGCTCAATTTGGCATGCTTTGGTTGCTGAAGGCGGGAGGCTCAAGAAGCCATGACGGCTTGTCTGGATTTCTCTCTCCTCAAATGCGAAGTGCTCTCAGCCTAGTGGGTCGAAGAGCCTTGGCGGCTGCTCTGTCCTGCTCTTCCCTACCTCCGACACGCAGCAGCGAGGCATGTGGCTATGGGATGTCGGCAGATCGCTTCCTCCAGCCAGCGCGCCGAGTGTGATAATCTCCAAGTAGGCTGCGTGCCGGTATGCCGTGATTCATCGTGGTTGTGTCAAATGGAAGTTGTTCAATACTGGTGCTGCTCGTTTCATAATGAGCCATGCGAGAGCCTCGCATGGTCACCTTTTTTTAATCGTTTTCTTTTTCATTGTTTGTGGGTGCTTCACCCGTCCTGCTTCTTATTTCTCTTGGCCGCAAGAAAGGCTGATGGTTGTGGGTCGCTAATTCCTCGGGCATCTATTATACTGCTGCTCATGTGGCCTTTGTTCTCATCATTTTTGTGCTGCAGAAGAGTTGTATTTTAGTTCTCATTTGGTGCGGAGATTTAGTAAAAGCCTAAAAGCTAGAAATGGACTTTGGCTAAGCATAGTTGCCACAGTGGGGATAAGAGGGAATATTTCTTAAACCTCACAGAGGCATTAACTGTATCAACTGCCGGCTGAAGTAGTGACATTTTATGTTTCATTACAACATTTTTCTTGCTGCAGCAAATAACATACGATTACCAAGAGATTAATGCAAAAGCACGACTAAATTTGAGACCAGGCTTCTTCTTGGTGAGTCTAACAGTGCAAGCACTTAGAAACGGGGCCAGGAGAGCCAGCTGACAGCGGTAATGTTCCTGCAGGGGCAGGGTGAATGAATGGGTCTACAGCACCTGTCCTGCCTTGAGCCTTTTCGGGCAGGGGGAGTAGTCTAAAAGAGCCAGGATAATTAGTACCTGCTTCTCAGCTGTGTTGCTATTAGCTTAATTGGGGGGTGAGGCGGGTACATCTTTTCTAGCTCTTCAACCTGGCTGCCACCCACCTCCTGTCCAGTATCCCTTCCTCCCAAATGTTTGCTGTGCCGGAGCTTTGGGGCTGCTACGGCAGGAGACAAGACGGGGCTGTGGGAGCAAAACAAATGCCGGTCAGCAGGGTGGTGGTATCTTTGGGCAGGTACAGAAATTGCCCCTGTGAGGAAAAGTAGTTGCCACTGACAGGAGCGGGAAGAGGAATGGCTGTGACACAAAAAGGGATGGGTGTCTCTTTTCTTGGTAGGTGTCTTGCACAGGTTTTGTGAACGCTGTGGAGGCCTGATTAGGGTTTCTAGAGCCTGTATTCTCATTTGTGTTTGAAGGAGGAATCGCATTAGAAGGAAATAAGGAAATAGCAGTATGTTGCTGGGAGACTGGGCTCCTTGGGTATCAGATACCTTCACAGGGAAGCAGCAGCTAAACTCCTTTTTCCCCACATACCCTCACTGGGTCATGTATCAGCCTTGTGCAATTGCTGTAGAAATCTGCTAGCCCAGGCAGCTCACCCCTTCTTGCTCTTGTCAAGACGATTGCGTAAGGACTGTATGTTTTCCCCCACGAAAGTAAAGCTTTAGGAATTTGCTCCAGCGTTGTCAGCAGAGTAGAAGTTACAGTTTGTAGTGGAAGTTCTCCCTGGCTGAAGAGATTCTCGTGTGAATTCTGACTTCCCCTTGTGAGAGTGACGAGTGCTGTCGTCTGTCAGTCGTGCTGTCATCTGTCAGTCCTGCTGTTGTCTGCACGGCGTGAGCAAGGTGCTGCCTTCAGCTGAACGTACGCTAGCAAGGGTTAAACCGATGCCAGTGTCTCCCTTTGGAGCTTGCACGGGTTTAAGTAGAGCAACTTGGAAATTCTCTAGTTAAGCCATTGTACTCATTTATTACAGACAGGGCCTTTCTGCTGATCCCCGTCCAGGGGTTTAATGTGCTGCATTAACACTTAAATGAAGAAATCACTGAAGGCTGATTCATTATTAGTCATTATGTGTCTTTTTCGAGTAACTCTGACCCCAAGTCTCTATAGTTGAGGCTAAACCTCACCCTCTCTGTTAAATGGCCATCAAAGGGGTTCCATAAAAAGGGAATTATGTGGCTTCAGCCAAGTTTCAAAGTAGTCGAATCATACTAACCCACACAAACAAACTCCCACACCCAGTGGAACTGACACATTGTGCTCAAAAATAGCACAGCATTTGCCTGCGTGTGCGGGGGGAGACGAGCCCAGCTTTGCTCTGCTCTGCTCATCAGCAGTGTTCAGAGGATGGGCAGGAGACCCTGGGGCAGCCCGAGCATCTGCCACCAAGGTGGATCTCAGGATCCATCGGTTTTCCCGTGACGTTCGGTGGCATACCTTGCTGGACGTTATCTTCAAGTGTTTAATTCTTGCAGAGCACGTGTCCTGATTACGCTGAAATGTTGCTGTTGCTTCTGGTTGTCCTGGTGGCCTCTGCATCCAGCGCTGGGGACAATTACCAGCCTGGGCAGCTGCAATTTGGGTATGGGGTTCTCATAACGCTGAAGAACTGTAGAAAAGACCTGGTCCTAGTATAGCACGGGTGTGTTCGGAGTGACTCCAGTGTCCCTCCCTGTGAGGTGCAGAACTCTACTATGGGGAAGTGGGCTTACATCTGTAGTCGGTGGCCATGGTAGTTTTGATTATTGATACAGCTTGGTTATTGTATGCAGGTGGTGGGAATGTAGATACTCTTCCTGAAGGCATTTTGGTCATTAAAGGTTTGAAATGAAATTGAAGGTATAAATATGAGCGTTGGTTTCGTGCCCCTTAGCTGGAGTGCATAAAGGTATTTATGCTCTGTCGTGCAGAGCGGCTGTCGTGTGGGCAGAGTTTGTGAAGGCTGTTGGAGGCTGGGAGAACCTCCCCACGGGAGTCGGGGAGCTGGAGTTCCCGAGAATCTATGTGAAGGAGCTGGTGGGCAGGCACCGCAGAAGAATAAAGCGGGGACACGGATGCACGTACAAAATGCTCTTCTGGTGCAGTGGAAGGCGCAGGTGAAGCGGGATGTGTTTCACCTGGCTTTGGATATCAATGCCTCGGGTCGGCTGGTGGGAGAAGGAGGCTTGCCCGGAGGGTGATTCAGCACACCCTGAAATAGGTCAGCCGAGCCGCTGAGCGAAATTGCCCGTTTCTTTCCAGCAACTGGAGTGGGAGCCTGGCGTGACCAACTTCCCAAAGCAAGGCAGCTGAACGCTGCCTCAGCCATCTAAATAGGGCCTGCTCACAGAAGCAATCTGTGTGCATTGAGTTATTGTCTTGATTTGCAGATGGATGAAGCGACTGGCCTAAATTTTGGTATTGTGTAATGCGGAAGATGACTGTGTTATTGACAGTTCAGTTTAATGTTTTCATTGTAGTTCAGCATCTCCTTGACGTTTGCTACTTTCATGTATGGTTTGGCAATTGGAAGCTCTGCCTTCAACTTCTTAAAGTATCTGATGCAGCTATAGAACATTAATTATTGAGTTTTGAAGATCGTTTGGAAGAAAAGGAGTCTCTGTAGGGTATCAGCATGCGACTGCGGGCCCGGAGCTGGAGGCTAGAGTGGTTTGACAGAGGGCCAGGCACAGGACGACTGTCAGAGCTCCATTAGGAGAACGCACGCCTTGGTGCTACTGGGAATAAAAGAGAATGTGGGGCTGCGGCAGCAGATTAAAGTATTTCAATTAAAGTCTGGATTTGGAGGCTGCGTATGTCTGCTGCCTTTCAGCAAACAGATGGATGTTTCATGTCTCCTTCCAAGAACTTTTAAAATATGGTTAGTCCTATTGGAAGTAGTTTTGAATGAGACGGACCCAGTGAAGTGTTTTCAAGGCTGAGAAAGTGTATGTGGATTTCTGCAACAGAAGGGAAGACAAATTTTTTTAAGGTTTTTCCTTACCTAAACAAGTCTCTCTCAGCTTGTGCTCACTCTTTGGCTGACTGGGACTTTCAGCTATATCGTTTCCTGGATAGCCTCTTCCCGTGCATAGAATGTTGTGTGCAGAAATACGTATGTAACGTGTATAGAGGCACGACAGTGACGGGCGTGTAAAAGAACCATGGCCATCGCGCTGTGGGCACAGGGGGTTTTTTTAAGGCTCAGGGATCTACTGTCATTTAGCCTGAAGTGTTTCTGATTTTTTTGCCTGTGTTCAGGCTCATCAGGTAGTTCCAGGTGTGTTTCTGATCCCCCTTGGGGGACAGTGTCTTCCAAGCCCTAAGGCTTCTTGCTGATGGGCAAAGGCAGCTGAATTGAAGCTGATGAGTCTTCACCTAAAAACTAATTGTAGCATTTCACAGCATCTAAGTCTTTTTAATGGAAGGAATAAGTTGACAAGCTGTATGTAATTGTGTGTGAAGTCTGAGCAGATAAAACGCTGTACATCAGCAGTGATCCTAATTTGACACTAGTTCCCGTCTGTGGGATGGGAGGATACAGTCTGTTCAGGTATCGTGCTGCTCTTAAAGGCTCGCAGGGCTCTGGAGTGGTGGTGATGCGCAGGTTACCTTTGCGAGGGCAGCGCATGTGCGTGCGTCCTAGGGGAGGTAGGCATAGCTGTTTCGATCTTCTGGGATATGGACTGCATTATAATGGAAGCGAAGAAACTGGGTGAAAAAATGGCTCTCATCATCTGTGTGTCTAAATTCTTACAAAGGTGTTCGTCCGTGCTTTCCTTTAGCTAGCAATGCCACTTTTCATTGCGTGTTTGTTCGCTTCTCCTCTTTGCTGTCTCTTCAGGAAAGGTTTTATGCATACCTTTGCCTTGAGGCCTGGGATTGCTAACTGCCTTGTAGGTAAAACAGTCCAGGCAGTTGCCAGCTAAACTGCTGAGCTATGCTATCAGCCGGTCTGTTGGCTTGAAATGTCCGCTCTGTGGGTTTGTGCACTACCGTGACAGAAAGAGGCACTGATCTCTAACCTTGTCCGTAGTTACCTTTGCACTGAAATAATTAGTGCTATAGAAAAATGTTTGCCTTTTGGCCAATTACCGTAACAGCATGACCATGTTTCTGTGCTTCCTAAATTGTAGTTTAAGCTCAGTAGCAGTAACTGAAGAAGAAAAGTATTAGTCTTTGTTCTTAGTCCTTCCTCTCTAGCCATGTTTGTAGGAAATCCTTGGGCTGTAATCTTGCAAGTGGCTCTGTCGGGGTTATCAGTTGGAGCGGAGTGCCGCGGACGGGCAGGGCCCCTGGCAGTGTGCGCGGCATCTCCTGGCCGAGGCTGACTTTCGCTAACCCAAACGCTGCCTGCTTGCGCTGGCCGTGCAGCTCGCTGGAGCCCCTCGGGCTGCTGCAGGGAGTTGTTCTGGCCTTTCCCCTGCCTAGGAACATGGAAAGGGTAATGTGCCACTTGATTTACGGTAGGTTTTCTCGTTACCAGGTGGCCAGAAGACAATAGTGTTCCTTTGCTCCTATTGTATCTGGTATCTTCTGCACCCCTGAGGCTTGTAACAGCCGTAGCTGGTTTCAGCAGTTTTTGAGGTCGCAGGGCTTCCCTCCTGCTCTCCCCAATAAGACTGATTATTATATAGCTTCGCTCGTACTACTGGTTTTTTGCACATGTAAATGTACCATTAAACAAATAGAATCGTTACCCAGTAGCCATTAAGGAATATGTTCTTAGCTGTACAAAGCCCATCTATGTTCTTGCGTCTCAAGCATTTTGACACAGTGAGACGGTTGTCAGTTATACAGCAACTGTTTGTTTTCAAGCACAATCTCATTGGAAACCAATAAAAATCATTCTGATTATGTACAAGGATTTTAATATTTGGCTTCCGTGGTGGTTGTTTTTCACCTGAGCTGCTTTGGGAAGTGTAAGATTAAAAAAAAAACAAAACAAAACAACAACTTTTCCTTTCTGCTGGTTGGTTCAGCTGTTTTGTATTATTAGAAAATACGAAGTTGGTGGAGAAGGAAATCACGGTAGCTACCTCCACGAGTTTGCTGGTGCGTGGGTGTTGTGTGCCCACTGCCCTGGCAGAGTCGCAGGGATGTGCGTTTCCCACAGCAGCTACTGAGGTACGCGTGGAAACCTATGCTTAGTCAGAACAAAATATTACTGTTTCTTCATCCAAGTTGAGACTCCCATTACACAGTAAAAAGACAAGTGAAGACTGACTATAGGTATTTTCCCACTCAGTAGGCGCTTCTGCAGTTTCTGAGTCATTTGCTAGACATGTGGGCCTTAATCTCTACTTTCCGTTGTTTGTGTGTGCGCGCTGTTGTTCCCGGTTTGGTACTGCAGACAAAACTGGATCGTTGTTTTCAGCTACCATTGACCATTGAGACAGTCGGGTATGAAGTTAGTTCCTTCATGGGAGCTGAAAGGAAAATATGGTGGTTCAGGAATTGCCATATGGGATTTGAGACTGCACCACCTTTTCTAAAGGCAAGGGTGGGATGCAGCCTCTAATTATGAGGGTCATTAAATTGTCTAGTTCCTTTTGATAGATTTTTCAAAGACCTGGGAAACCTGCGTGTTGTCCTGTATGGGTGAGTTCCCTGGAGAAACACACCCTTTAGTCCATCTTTTTTGCTGGCAGTGGTCGCTCTTGTGTGCTCTGCTCCGAATCCGATGACAGCAAGACAAGCAATTCGGAAAAAATGTTTCAGAAGATGTGCTGGTAGAGCCCATGGAACAACATCAGGTTTGTACCAGGTATTAGCTTTGGGAAGACTTCAGCTGAGAATCTTAGAGCTGCTTGAGAACATACGGAAACTAATCATCCTTCATCTGCAAATACTGTTTGTTTTTTCTCAGGACACGAGGTTAGTGGGTGACTCTTGCAAGAGGCTGTGGAAGTGTAAGGGATTTACTGACTGTGCTTCAATGTCTCCAGGAGGATAGGGAAGCAGCTGTTAGCACTTCTTTCTAAAACATGTTGTGGGAAATGGCAGGCCTAAAATTCATGTTTGGTTTGAGGATGTCAACATGCTCTGCTCTGTGAGCAGAATTGCGTATTTTCTGTTGCAGATCAAGGTTTATAAAAAATCCTGCGTTGTTTCAGCAATCAGAGCTCTTGCATCTTGCCAGTCCGTGTGGGAGTGGAAGCTGATGTGAGAGCGTGTGTGACAGCAGGGACTCGGCGCTCCGAGTTTGGCTGTCAGGTTGTCCAAAGACTGGGATTATCAGTTGTTGCAATGAAAATCAGGAAAGGCATGCATATTTTTCTTCTAGAGCAGCGTTTTTGGATGATGGTGAAATTTCTTGAACTTTTGTAGGGCTTAATTTAAAGGCAGATGGGTTTAGGATGCAAGATAAACTCTTCAAAAGTATATCAAATCTTGCATGTCCTGAGAAAACGCGAATGGAGTAACTAAGCCATCCTGATATAGATGGGGCAAGAGAGATTTTGTTTAATAGAGGTGTAACTAAATGCTGTTGGCAGAGTGACCAGGCAAGGACAGCACGTGGCCGAATCTGTTCTTCATTTGCGTGGGTGCTGGTGGGGTTCCTTGTCACCGTACCGATAAGCAGCGAGGTGCAAAGCATCTGTAGTTTGTAGTGCAGCAGGAAATTAGTGGGAAAACTAAATGTGTCAGAGCTTTCACCATAGCAACAAAGCCCAGCTCACAGTGTGGCGAGACAAAAGCGGGTCAGGTCTGCGCGGAGCAAGGTGGGAGCCTTCCTGAGGCTGTTTGCCTGCGCGTCTCCAAAACCTGCCCCTGAATTCCTGGGCAAGAAAAGCTGCCTTCGTTGTCAAGGGCTGGTAAGGTGACAAGGAACTTCAGGATTTGGCATCGGGGATTGGAAGTGAGTTCTGCTGATCTCATTCTTGCTTCAGCAAAGCATCTGACTTGCATTTTAAAGGCTACAGTGGATGGGAATGTTTTGTAATCTCCAAACAGTCATTCAGATTGTTTACCTTTCCTTGATAATTGTTTGTAAATAGCAGAGAGCGGTTGTAAGACTACTTTGTATGACAGTGCCCAATTTAGTTGCTTAATTCTTAGGCTCTTTCTCTTGGATTTGTAAGCAGTCCACGGGTTGCACTAGCGCCAAATCACATTCTGATGGCATGCCATCAGTTTGTTCATCTGTCTTCTCATTCCGTGCATTCCAGCATTTTGTGCTCTTCAGTGACGTCAGCAGGAATTGCATCATCATTGACACGTAGAAGAGCTGTCTCTACGTCTGCCCCCCTGACAGTATCTCTCAACACAACTTCTCCCCGCGTGGTTTGGCTGTCCCTAGCCAGGTACCAGGTCGACGGTGGAATAAGTGGCAGCGGGCTCCGAACAATGCTGCTGCCGTGCTGCTCAGAAGTTGTTTTCTTCATAATTGAGTGGGATATTAAAAGGTTTATGGTTTACAGTTACAGGCGTTGCTCTGGCCGAAGGAGCGTCGAAATTGATACAGCAATTACTGCCGGGCTCGTCACGGGTTGTGACTCTCACATGTTCCGTGAGACAAAAGTGGAAGTTGCTGGAGGACTGCCACCAGCAAGGCGAGCGGGGCAGACGCGAGCTTGCATCCGAGCCGGGCGCTGCGTGGCTCCGGAGGAGCAGGGGACGAGGTGCTGGGCAAGCAGTCCTGCACCTGCCTGTCGCGAGCCCTTCAGAGGGCGAACAAAGAAACTGCAGTCGGGCTGTCAGTTTTGCAGAGCGCAAATACTAAAAGAAAAAAAAGCAACTTTAGAAGTGCTATGAGAGCAAGAATATTTTATAAAATTTGCTTATTCCTGTTGTCTTCTCTTTGCATTTGTCCTCAAGGCAAGAACTGCAGCTGAAGTAGGTTTTTTCTCTTTATAGCACTGCATTTTACTAGTCTGCTTTACATTTTCTACTTTTTAGTCTCATAGCATTAGAATTGACTTAACTGTTTCATTGTAGATACCAGTCTTTCCCCAAACATCATTTACAGTCACATTTAATAAATATATACGCACGTACTCGATGGAAAGCTTCTCTTTCAGCAGGGGCTTGGAGCTGCACGAGGAGTGCTGCCTCGTGCCATGCCCAGAGCAGCCTGGCTGTAATGGCCATCCTGTTGCGACGTGCAGCAGTGACCAGGTCTGGGCGTCTCGGCCCTCGGCGGGGAAACGCCGCTTCCTGGCGGATTTGCATCCCAAGCCCTAAGTCAGCAGTTTGGGGTTTTGTGTGGTAGGGTGCCCTGGCTTGTTCGAGTGAGTCATCATTCAAATAGTCACCAGAGCAAACGTGCTTGTCCAAACAAGAGGAGCTCTGCAGAGGCACCCAAGCAGGCTATTTTAAAGCAAGTTACGTGTCTCTGAGGTAAACAGCAAAACGCTTTTTGTTTTATCACATGTAGGTCTCCAAACTCGAAAAACTTATGCATTAGTCCGTGCTTTAAGACCGCCCTTCTTGCTGCCTGAAACAAAGCTTGCTTCCTGTCCTCCAAATTCAGATCCTATCAAGTTGGAGGGAAAAGTGATCTGGGCTGAAGGGATATGTTTTCCTTGCTGGGTCCCAGAACAAAGGCTGCTCTGAAAAAAGCCTCCCATGGTGCCGCCTCCTTCTCACAGGTGGAAACCTCGGCTGTGCATCTGAATTGTTAGAGCGGTGACATTCAGTGCCTAGGGTGCTCCAGTTGTTTATTAGACTAGGAAGATCAATTCTCAGTTAAGATTGAGATTGCTTTTTATTTTTTGCTAGGCTTTTTTTCCTTTAAATGTGTTTTGAGGTCTTGAACGGCAATTCCAGTCTTCTGTTTGTTTTGATCCTTTGGTTTCAGCTGGCTTTGCACAGAAAAGGGTGCAGTTGTTAGGAGGCCTGTTTGTACTGAGCCGTGTCTGTGGTTCGGAGTTTTCAGACTCTCCTGTGCTACTAATTCATGGCTTGAGTAAGAACCGTTTGTGATGCGTGACTTCGCTGAGTCACCTGGTACGAAGTCGGAGGCAGCTGTCTGCCACATCGACCTGTACGCGTTCCAGCCCCCTGCACAAACCAGCGTGCAGTACACCTGGCTGAGGCTATCCCGAGCAAGGGCACCTCCGTCACGCGCCTGGCTGGGGCTCCAGTCTGCGAGCAGTCTTTCTGTCGCACGGGAAGACGTTAGAAACCTGTATGGGAAAAGCACTATCATCCCAGCTGTGGTCTGCCTCCTGCCATGGTCTTGCCCTGTCGTCTTTTATGGGATTCCTCCCCAAAATGCCCTCCCGGGCTGCAGAGGAACTGACTGAGGATCACGGCATTTTTTGGTTCTCTTGCTGTTGTTTCTGTGTTGAATAAGTGACCGTTAACAAGCTGCCTGTCCTCTGGCTCCACCACCGAGCAGAGAGCATTGCGGTGACACTGTTTTGGCTTTGGATAGTGTTTTTCTCTGTAATGGGCTCCTCTGTCCTTCGGCTTCATGCGTTTGTGTCTCTGGCTATCAGAGCGTTCACCTTGGCAGTCGGAGGGCAGACACAGCATTAGGGTAGGTGCGGCCCAAGCACGGGGCTGCCGTACCTTGTTGGGTCTGCCTAGAGCTGCTCCGGAAAATCAAGGTCAAGTGGGCTGCAGCTGTGTCACTGGTCGCACACCGCTGGCACGGCGACGTGTGGGTGCTGGTGCTGCCGGGGGGTCCCGGGCTGCGGGGTCTGGGTGGTTACGTGGCTGATGGAAGATTGTACAGCTGGTGAGAGGCTGGGAAGAGAATTCTGCCCTGCTCTTACGCAGAAGTGCCAATAAACTCTTGCTGGCGAGGTCCTGCTGCTCTGGCCCTGATGGTAGAGCCCGGGTGTTGGTGGCTGCCTGGCTCTCGGCACTGTAGGGTCCGGATGCTTGCGACCCGTGAGCAAGGGCCCATTCTGCGTTTGGCTGAGAACCGTGCCGCTTGAAAGTTGGGGCATGTGCGTCTGGACGCAGGCTAGGCCACCGCGGTAAAAACTACCCCTCTGCAATGCAACGTCCATTTCAGGTGACGTTCCCCTTTGAATTTGTGGTGTGACCTCTCTGGTTTTGACACTGAGCTCATCTTATGGGAATCCTTCCGTGGAGTTAATTTTCCTCCTTGTTGGCAAATTGTGAGCCAAATGTGTACACAGTTTAGTGCAACAACTTCCTACTGACAATGCTTTCAGAGTAGCTGTTGTTTATGAAGCAAGGGATTTCCAGCTTTGTTTTTCTTCTGTCTCCAGTGCAGAAGTAAACCCTTGGAATTGAATGTCTCATTTTCCGACTGCTTGATAATAGTTGTTGGATTCTGTTGGTTCAAACCTACAGGGCGAAGGGAAGACTGAGCTCTGTGTATTTTAAATGTTTCTAAACTTATATGCGATGTAAGTCCTCTGAGGATGGATGGAGTATGGGTGACAAAAGGTGGGTGAATGGGAAACACTGAGATCTCAAGCTGAACACTTAGAGCTTGGCTCTGTGTGTGATACTGGCAATAGTGGGAAGGTCTTGACACAGACAGGCTCTGCTTGTAGTCTAGCTGGAAGAGAAATTTAGGTGATACGGGAACAAGAGGAAGAACAGAACGAAAATAAGTATATCCTTGCTGTTTGGTCTGTGCGTGTTGTAATGCATGAACGGTGTGAGAAGTGCCGTACTGCTGTCCTGTGTGCTCAGACTCAGGTCTTGGTTTCTTAATTCAGGTGCTGTGAGAGCGTTGCAAAAAGCTTTTTGGGGAATGAAGGACTTTGGGATCCATTTAGCTCCTATCAAGCTGATGTGTACAAAGTACCTTTTCATAACATTGCCAAGGCAGTTCTGTCTGGGTGAATGACGGTGAGGGCCTCTCTTCGCATGGTTGGGCTTCATTCCAACGTATTCCGGTCTCATGCACATGTATGAGAATGTTTTAAAAAAATAAATCCCTAAGCCTCTTCTGGTGATAATACTGTCGTTACTCTGCTAGTAGTTTTTAGAAGTTACAGTTGTAAGTAGTTCCATAATTCTGTCCTCTCCTGCGATGCGTCTAAAAAAGCCCCTAGAATTAATGCCAAATGCAGTGGTTGGAAGTCAGGTTGACTGACGCCTGCGGCAACCAGCTCAAGATCAGCAGGAGTAGATACAAGATACTCGGTTGCTGTTCAAGCTGATAGTGCCGGAGAAATATTTAGCACATAGGTGACACTTCTAATCTTTAAAGCACTTCATAAACATTGGCTAATCCCACAGTGCAGTTCTTGGTTGGCAAGCTATCTGTCTTCCCTGGAGAGAACAAATGGCTGAAGGACTATGTGAAGTTGCAGCACAAGGCTGTGATAGAGCTTGAATTTCAGTTTGAATTTTTTAAAGTATAATTCAAGCTACTAGATCCGCTGCTTCTGTAACCTGCATGCACTTCACTCGTACCTGGAACGGGGATTCCCCGTCCTCGTTCACGGGACACTGGGCTGAGCTGCGCAGCAGGGCGAGGGAGGATCAGGATAGTTATTTTTAATTCTGCAGGCACGCTTGCCCTCCACTCTTTGTTAGCTCTTCCTCTGCCTTTCCCGAGGGCCCCTGACTTGGCTCTAGGGCCTTGCCAGCTGCAAGGGTGGCTTTTGTTTCCCTCCTGCTTCTGGACAGCACATCTTTCCCCTTCAGTGCACCCTGGGGCGTGACTGGGCAGATGCGGATGAGGTGGTATGTGTAGAAGAGTCACGAGCAGTTGTAGTGGGAGTCCTGAAAAGAAAACTAGCTATGGCAAGCAAAACCTGCTGTCTTCCCAAGAGCGTAGAAGGCTCCCCATCTGTGTGTCAGGGCCGCTTGTGTCTCCTCTTCACTTACAATTTTCTTAGTGGGTCGCAGAGGGTTCAGTGGGATCGTCCCCCATATCCTCTGGCTTGGCTGAGCTTGCAGGAAGGGATGTGCTTCGGTCCCTTCATGGGCTGCAGGCCTGTCGGCACAGGCTTCTGATCAATGCAGCACAAACAAGACGGGAGGACGAGTTTGCTAATAGAGACCATGGCAATAAAGGCATGGGAATAGTGCAAGTGACGTAGGAATTGCAAGATCAGCCTTACTTTCCCAGTTTTCTTTTCTGGAGTTTGAGGTGTGTGAGGATGAAGAAAAGCAAGCTGCTGGAGGCAGCTCAGCCCCGGGGTGACTGGAAAGACAGTAGCTATACACGTGAATCTTCAGCTGTGTGGTCACTACTGGCTGGCAGAGTGGAAGAAATTCGGAGCAGTGCAGAACGTCGTAGGCTCTCATGATGTTAGCGTGAGTACGAACGACCAACAAGATAACTTCAGACGTCAGCAGTTTGTTTTCTAGGAGGCGGTTAGCTGCCAGCTTTTGAGTGACTCCTTAGAAGAAGGTGCCTGATGTAAGAGTGAACTTGTTTGTTGGCACGGACACAAGTCAGCCTTTGATTCACTGACTCCATGATGGATGCTTTCTAGGGCCTTTGGAGCCGGACTGCCCACGTGTCCCTTCCTTCTCAGCCTTGGAAGGTTTCTGGTTGTCCGGGGCTGCATGTGTGACCACAGGACACGTTGAGAGTCTCAGCCTGAGATTTCATTTTAGTAAGAATTATAGCCAAAGTTCCTGTACGCTCTTGCTCGCTTTGCAGCTGTGATATATGTGCTTATAAATTCATGTAGGTTGGAATTTTGTCTTTCGGCAAGCTGCCTTGTGCACCTGTGATGCACTTTAGATCCACCTTTGATAAAAAGCAAATTAGAAGTCAGAAGTCTAATTAGAAGTCATTGGGGAAGTATTCTGAAACTACTAACGTAGTTTTGGAAAACTTGTCCTTCATTTCGCGTGTCTGTGGAACATACTTTCTCCAGTGAATCGTTATTGTACGCAGTACCAAGGATGGGTCAGCGGCTGAGATCACAGGAAACTTGTCACATGGGTGGCAGCTACAAGCTGGGCTCGGCCATGGCAGTGTGTTCTGCGGTAGCTCTTGGAACAGTTGTAGAGGATTGCTGGTCTCGGGGTGCTTCAGATCTCTGCAGTGGTTTTTCATTGTCTATATCTTTTCAAATTGCCAACCGGCAAGTCCAATAACTGCACAGAAGTGTTGCATTACTACTTCTTTAAGATGAACTTCCTTCAGAAATTACCGATTTCCTTTTTGATCACCTTTCTTTCCTTCCCTACATTTGGGAGTAAGGTATGGTAGTAAAAATGCTAAAACCTGAATTCATTCCAAACCTCCAAAACTTAGGTATGTTGGGGCTTAAAGCTTACCTATCCTTACAGCACTGCTTCATTTTCATCTTCCTTTGAAAGAGTCAAGATTCCTTGTGTGGTGTCAAGCTTGCTTCTGTTTCGAAGGACTTGAATGACGAGAGTTATGTTTTGCAGAGATCTGGTGTCAAGAATGTGTATTGTAAGTGGAAACAATTTTGTGTGTAGCTTCTAAGTATACTTGGAGTGAGATGAGTTCAGTGTAAGAGTTTGACTTCTGTTTAAAGTTTATGATTTTTTTTCGTATGGATAGAATGTGTAGGTAAGGAGAGCTCTAGGGCAGCGTTGTCAGAGCTGGTTAGTGTTCAGGTCTAGGAACTGATGTTAATTTCTGTTCTGTAAATGAAAGTTCATAAGCTCTTAGTTGGAACTGATGATTTCCAGTAACAGGCAACCTTGCTTGTGCCTGTACCGTTCTCTCTGTATGCCTGCTCCATATGACCTGTGCTGTTTTGATGAAGGTGTTAATGGGTGACTTGCTGGTGATCCCTGTAAGGTAGCAATGCCACACCCGATAATCAGGCTGTGTGGTGGTCACAAGGGAGATGATGCAACAGGGTGGCTGGGAAAAGGCTTGTTGCAGTGATAAAGATTTTATAAAGGCAGTGGCCCATAGCTGTAGGTGTCCAAGCTGATGAGCCTTGTGCTTCATTTTTCCAGAGAGCGTCAGATTATCCCAAGAACCTACTGTTGCATGGGAAATGATGTGCTTGTATAGCTGCTATGTCTGAGAAGCCCGGCTGTCATGGCTGGCCAGGAAAAAAGATTCACTTAGTGAGATGGCTCTGTTTTGACTTAATGCTTTGGATGGCAGCGTTGACAGAGTGGGAGTATGGGGACGGAAGGGACCCTGCGCAGAGATGGTCTGTGCATCTGCTGTTTTTCTGCTGATCCCACCTGCGTATGAGGGCACGTTGAGTTGCTGTTGATTTGCCATTTCTCTTTGTGGCTAGGTAATGACTTATTTTTAGTTAGCCGCCTTTGAGCTCTAATGTATTAAATTTTCCATAGGTAGTGGAGCCACAGGCTTGAAAACTGAGAGGGAAAACTACTTATTGTTCAGTAAGCTCCTGAATCCCCAAGCTTTTTGTTGTATTCATCGTGTCGATTTTGTGTTATCTTCGTTTCCTTCCTTTTAAACTAGACTGAAGGAAATGTGCTGAAGAAATATCTCATCCTGATAGAATGAATAAATCTGGTGGCAGATAATTTTGTTGAAGTAGTAGCCATGGGGAAATTTCTTTAGTGGTAGCTTTGAGTGCTGACAGCACGCTGCACAGTTAACTCTAAGATTAGTGGCTTTCTCCAAAGTGAATGGAGACCCGAGTAGTTCCAAATTTTGGCAGCCACTGAAATGGCCTCCTGTAGCTCATAAAGCTGCCATGTCATTACCTCATTTTTGGGTGCTCATTGGTGAGATGCTCTGAAAACCCAGGTTACTGCCTGGGCTGAAGCTGTGGAGGCAGCACCTCTGGGTTCATTGTGCTTGGATTGAAAAAGTAACTGGTGAAGCCTTCTGCTGTGCTTTTGGCACTGGGGGAGACAGCAAAGCAGCTGCGTACTCAAAGTATAGGAGTGTTGTTAACTTCAAGCGTGGAAAAAGTAAAGGATTTCTTCAACTTCCAGGTTTTTAGAGAGCAAAGTCAGTATTTCAGAAGTTATTTGAAACTCTGAAGATTAGAAACTTGCCTTAAAAATAGAGAAATAGCTGACTTTTTTTGCCAAACGACTGAGCTGCAGGACGTGCGGAGGAAGTAGGCATTCGACAGCAGAAGCTTGAGCAATACCTGTGTACTTGTTGGACACAGATCTCTGGTTCATGTTGACATGCTTGTACTGGAGAGAGATTTAACTGGTGGTGCTAGGTGGGTGGAGTTTTGTCTTGCTCCAGATATTTTGGCTTACATCTTAAAACTTCATAAATAAGAAGTATTTCTCAATGTACCTGTTTTTTTCTCTTGTTTGTTTATTTAAAAGCTGGCTTTTAAGGGTTTCGTCCTTTCTCAAGTCTCCTTAAGCAAAATGCTGTTGTATGGCTTTGATTTGCTCCTAGGAGAAAAACTGAATTACTTCTGCTCTTAAACAGCTTGACCCTTTTCTTCAGCATACTGCTCTCTTGGGAAGAGCAAATCTATACGCAGGGCAGATGAGTGTGCTTTTGGAGTATCTTCCACCTCGGAGCTTGCATGTGGTTCATCAGCTGCACCCGAGGTCATCCGTCGTGGGTGAACACCGGTACCCTGTAGGTGAGTGAAAGGGAGATGGGAAATTGCATTTACTGAGATACCAGAGATGAGCCATCTCCTTGAGCCTTGGGGCAACCATGACTCTGGCTTCTGAGAGTGCCCTAATCACTAAGCTACAGGCTAATAAGGGAGGGGGTGCTCTACCTCTCATGTTGAAACTGGGGTACTGTGTAGGAAGGAACGTAAGATTTGTATCATCAAAGACTAAAAGCAAGAGGGAACATGATCTTGTAGCCTAGTGATGAGGGAACTCCCCTGGGAGGGGATAGGCATCAGTTTCCATCTGTGCTCCAGGGACTGTTTATGTATTTTGTGTTGAGAATTGCTGGATAAAGCGCTTCTAGAGCTGCAGTCTCACTAAGAAGTCATTGAGTTTCTAAGGAATAATTGGAGGGCGTGCTGGGATGGCTAACTGTATTTCACCGCCATTGTGCCTTGCGGCACTTGACTTGTCTCTTTAGACTACCGTTTTTAGGACAGGGACCTTGGTTATTTACAGGTGACTGCAAGCTGCTGAGTTACCATAGCTTAGTGAGTTAATACGTCTCCACTGCAAGTATTAACCAACCGCAGGAGTACTACCAGTCTTCTGCGAGGAAAGTACATGTTTGTTTGACCCCCTTCAGACAACCGAAGGTGTTAAAATAATGTAGTGTGTTAGACAACTTTTACCAGAAGGTGAGGTAGTTGTCAGGAGCTACGAGCTCACGAAGGACCAGTTTTGTTTAGATCTCAAGATTGAGAAACTTCCTTTCACTTCTGACTTACTACTTAAGTATCTAGATTGCTTAATGAGAGAGAGGGAATAGCAAGGTAGGAAGCATCGTTTCCAGTAAAGCTTAAACCACAAGCTTTATTTATCAGAATCTTGGGGGGGGGAATCCTGCTGTGTATTTATTAGTAAAGGAACCAAAAAGGGGAGGCACAGCTCAGAAGACAGAGTATCTTTTAATTTTTTCAGGCATTGGTTTGTAAAAGGTAGAAAAAGGTAAGCGAGTTGATCACTCAGTGAGGTGTACAGAACTAACTGCTTGCTCGCTATCAGGAGTAGAAGCTACAAGGGCGTTGTTGCATAAAACAAGCCTAGTCCTGTAACCTTTTGTTTAGATAAAAGATATACAGAACATTCAGCAGTAACCTGCAGTTATTTAAAAGTGCTCAGTAACTTAATGAACCTTTTCTGTTTGGCTGCCTGGTCAGCCAGTTCAGTTGGTAAGGTATGCTAAGGCAAAGAATGATGCGTTACTCTGATGGCAGTAGGATATATCACAGTAAAGGAACATGTGCATGGGTTTATGGTACGTGAGCTTTGTTTCTGAAATATTTTGGCTCGCTTCGAGACATAGGCTCTGTGTGGAAGCGAGGGTGCAACAGACTTTCTTGCACAGAACCATCAGTCCCTGGTGCTGGCTGCTTGCCAGGCTGGTTGGTCCTTGCTCTTCATAGCACGACCTCTTCTGATGGAGACTCTGGTCTTTGGCAGATATTCTATAATTGGGCATTAGCTGGCAATGCCAGCTTTGGCTAGACCACCAGCAGACTTTTGGACGGGGAAGTTGTTTTGATTAGATGCATCATCTTCGTCTGTGGAGGGATGAATGTTTTACTAGCAAATACCAGTCACCCATCGAGAAAACTATCAGCTCATGCGAAAGAGGAAGGGTCTGAGCTTTATATAACCAGATCTGTTGGCTCAAAAACTTTTCAGAAACAAATTTTGCAACTGAGCTAGAGGCTAATTACAGCAATATGTCTGCTGGCGTTCAGTAATGAATCAGAGTATCTTTGGATCTATCCATATGCTCTCTTCATTGCATTACTTTTTGACAGACCTGAATGCAATCGAGGAGGGGTTTTAGGAGGGTGTGTGGCATGGGAGAGATTCCAGCTTACCTCCCATTGGGGTGAATATGCTGCCTGTCTTCCAGACTCCCTGCAGAATGGCAGTGCAGAGAGCTGGGTCTATGTAAGGAGGTGGTCTGCTTGTGTGCTGTTACGTTTTAGATCATAAAATGTGATGGGATCGTAAGATCAAGTTGGAATGGGTAACTCAAAAACTCATTATGTAACCCCTAGCAAAGAATGGGCCACATGTAGGATCGCTGTAGTGCTTAACCTTTGTAAATTAATTTCCTTAAACAGCCACTGCAAAAACTTTGATCTGTAACAGTATATCTGCACTTCTTGACTGTAGCTTTAGAAGCCTAGGAAAGCATGCATGTAATGCAGAGTTTATGCTATTTTCAACCAAGACTTGCATTGTTTTCTTTTTTCTCCTTAGGTAAATAGCTACAGTACTTCAACAAACCCTCTGTCAGCTCTTTGAGACAGGGAATTTCTTGTAATGCTAGCAGAAGTGTGCGAGTCTACCACCATGATATGCGTGTCTTTGGATACAGTAAGAGTGGGATAGAGCTGAAAACCTGCCTCAGGAGTCATCCACTTCAAGACTCAATGACTAGGAGCTGGCCCTATTGTGCAAAGGCTTTTTACGTTTGAGGTGGTTTAGGTCTTGCTTTATGCTTTTTATGACTCTTACCTGGTTGTTTTGTACTGCAGCTGATAAGTTATTGATGCTGTTCATCCTCCTTTCTCCACACCTCTGCAGTGATGTACAGCTGAAGCAGGGATGAGTAATGCTTTTTAAAGAAGTGTTACTCTAACCTTTTATGCTGGATGCGTAGATTGAACATTTTAATCTCTAGATTTTCCATTGCTTTGGGATGACTGTACATTCCTATTAAATGATTCATTTGATTAACATAACTTTTCTATGAACCAAAATATCTCTTCAGACCCTCAGAGCAAAAGGGATCTAAAGCATAAGCCCAGATGCATTGTTGAACTGTTTTCCACAGCTGAGTGCTGTGTACAAACAGGTTGGAGTGTAAGGCTCTCCTTCTTCTCCCCCTACTCTAAAGCACAAGCCCAGATGCATTGTTGAACTGTGTTTTCCACAGCTGAGTGCTGTGTACAAACAGGTTGGAGTGTAAGGCTCTCCTTCTTCTCCCCCTACCAAGTGCACTTAGTTCCCTCACATTCCATTTCAGTGACGTTGGAAAGCTTTTTTCTTTTTTTTTTCCCCAGAGGGACTAAGCCAGAACTGTTTACTCTCAGCTAGCCAGCTTCCCCTTGGACAGATGAAAGCAAGAGCTCTCAAGTACAGTGAGGTGAATGTGACAGAGAAAGGAGAGGAGAGCATGACCAGAGAGACCGAGTAGAAGCTGTGATGTTTGATCCTCATCTTGTGAGGTGCTGCGCTGCCGTTCATTTTGCTTCGACAGCTATTCTGTTAGCTCTCTTGTTCGGGTTTCCATGGGCTAAGCACACAGGCCGGTTTTGCATTTAGCTGTGGGACTGTGCTTGAGACTCTGTGTAACTGCTTGTGCGAATTTGTGATCGAGTACCATTATTGCAGTTTGGTTTTGTCCCTTGAAAGCTGTTCTTTGGACAGTGTTGCAACTTGCAAAACATGTTACCCAGAAACAAGGCATGTGCTGTACTAGCAGGCACAGCTCAGTCTTAACAGCTGCCAGTGTCAGAGCCCTGTTGCAGTGGTATGATACCGTATCCTGGAAGGTTTGCTGGAAGATAATTCCAGGCTGTTCCTCAGGTCTTGCTAATGTGGGGTATCCCCGTGGTTGTTGTAAAACTCCACTCGATGTACACTATCTCTTCTTAGAGCTGCTTGCCTGTCTTGCTTGTTAGCAGCTGCATCTTCCTACTGACGGAGCACTATGCTGGCTCACCGTCTGGTTGGCAGTTGTTTTTACGTGCACCCATTGTCTCTTGCCATCATGATCTGTGCACTGGTAAGCTGTGGTCCATGGACTAGTTGTTCCTGAACAGTGAGCTGGAAAATGATTTCAGCTTGGCAGTGTTTAAATATTCTTGTGCCCATCGGTAGTTTTGAAGTTCCCAGCCTGTAGCGGGGGTTGCGTATGCAGTGCCGAGCATAGCTCGTATTCTGCTCTTCTTGATGACATTTAATACTGTTACCTCCCCTGGCTCCAGTCACTGCTGTTGCAGCTGAACACTCTTCGGCTACATCACTCCTGACAGCTGACCCTAAAGTGGTATTCACCTGCGTTAGGATGTGAACTTGTATTCTTTAAACTTTAACTCCTCTTAATCGGTATTCACCTGTGTTAGGATGTGAACCTGTATTCTTTAAACTTTAACTCCTCTTAATGTGATTTCAAATTTTAAGCATTTCCAAGTTGTTAATCCTGCTGGAACGATAGGTCTGTCTTTTGCAGCTCCCTGGGATACACAGGCCATTTGTGTGATACGATGGTGCAGCTAATTACTTTATAGCCAGGTTTTATAGTTTGACCTCTGAGCCTCACGGTAGTGTCTGGGTATGAGAACAGGAATGTGACTCGTAACGAGTGGAAGCTGTAGCTTGTCAGAAACATGTTTTTGTAGAGCCTTGCTGATGGGAGTGACTTACTCCCTAGCAGGCTTGTGGTTTCTTTAGAAGGTGCATGTACTGGCCCTAGCCCATTAGAGTTATCTCAGATGTCACTGTTACTTATTCTCTAAGACTCTACCACATTCCATAACCAGGGAGAAGTTCTTTTTTTCCCTGAGGCAGCTGTTGCATTTAAGGAATTTTTGGTACGTGCTAGAATAGAAACTCATTTTCATTTTGTACCTGAATCATAGAAAGGCAAGCTAATGTGACTGAAGCTCACTTCAGTCCTCCTGCACTGCACAAATCTCTGTGGCTGTGCCAGCTCCGCTCGACTCTTTCCTCTCTTCGCTACCCCGACTCCAGCAAAATTGTAACCAGCAAACAGGGAAAGCCCCTCTGATCCAGGTGCGATTCTGTGAGGCTTGGCTTTCTCCTCGCCGGTGGCAGGGGGGAAGGCTGAGGCTTTCTGCCTGCTCACAGGAAACGCTGTGAGGTGCTTTCATGCAGGACAGCAGCATAGGTGTTTTTGCTGACTGATTTGAAAGTCGTTAGCTTATGCTAATGGATCTGGTTTACATGCTCTGCACTAGAAGCTGTCTAGGTGGATGGCTAGCTGCGTACTGCCTGGCTGCACCTCGATTCAGTACTGGGAGGGATGGGTAACTTTGAGAAAAGGTCTTTTGGGTTTTTCATGGCTGCTCCTGAGTCCCATTGGCCTTGGTGGAGATGGAGTGACTTTTGGTAAGGAAAGCAGATGTCACTTTTCATATTCTGAGCGCTTTTAAGAGTGTGAGTAACCCCTTGAAACTGACGTTTCTAAACCTTAGGCCTTTGAAAGAAAACCAAGCATGGTTGACTTGGTGAGGAAGGGGAAGTTCTATTTCTGCTGAATATCACTGTTAGAAATACCCTTAAGCTTTGCATGCTCTTCCATCCACGAGGCAGACGCTCAGGAAAAATGC
The DNA here is from genome assembly GCF_000690835.1 of Fulmarus glacialis. NCBI lineage: Eukaryota > Metazoa > Chordata > Aves > Procellariiformes > Procellariidae > Fulmarus > Fulmarus glacialis. Next base: position 25,962 of record NW_009219964.1, read on the forward strand.
CTGTGTTGAAAGAGGTTTTCCTGGAGAGATGATGGCACAGGTCGTGGTTGCAGGAGCAGCACCCCCTCACACACGCTTGGCCTGAGCAGGATCAAGACTCTGCATGTCTGATGCAAGCGTGCACGAAGAGCAGGCCGGCTTCCTGGCCTGTGCATTCCTGTTGCAGACTCTGAGACAAAGTAAAAAATAATACGTAGGCACATATGGTGTACTCCTCTTTCTTCCAGTGGCTGACATCTTCCTGCATCCTGCTGCTGGGCTGGATGGTGCTGGGATTGAATTGAAATAAGCCCAAGGTCTATTTTAGCGCTGTCTTTTGATCTTAGCTGGTTAGGATTTTGATGTGTGGTTTAAATTTGCTTGGACGTCTCTAGAGGATAAGAGATTAACTAGTCCGCATGGAAATAAATTTGTTGGGATTTGTGGAGGTAGCGGGCAGAGGGGGAGGACTGGGGGGGAGGGAAGGAATAGTATGTTGCCTTGGAGGCTTCTTCACTAGCCTGGATGTTTCTCATGATGTTCTCTCTTTTCCCAAGAAGAGATACTGCAGCTGAAATGCAAACTCTCTGGGTTATCTGGTTTCTAGCATTGAGGGCAGCGACGATTGTTAGTGTTACCAGTCTTGCAGTCGGTAAATAAGCTTTTTTTCATCTCCATTTACAGAGAGGAAAAAATAATCGGCCTTGTGAGACAGTGCCTTTATTTCCTTGCTGCTATATTTTACGTTAATAGAAATCTCATTTATCTGCTTCTGGTAATATACGTCCCTGGAGAGCAAGGTCATCACAAATGATACAAATGAATGAATAAAGGAGATCGGAAATGTGATCTGAAATTCCTGCAGGCTCGCTCATCTTGCACCCTCCATGTGTCAAGGGAGACTGTATTTACGTCATTGTGCCTTACATAAGGATCTATAATGTGATAGCTCCTGAGGTTGTATGGGTCTTACGAGGCTCCTGTGTAATTGGTTCAGTATGTGCTCAGCAGAGAGCTACATAGCACTTATATACGACTCTGCAGCCACATGGAAGGATTTTGTGTTATGGATCCTTGATGCAGCTCTAGATTTCTTTTTTTTTCTTTAATATCACCATTTTCTCTGGTGTTACAGCTGTTTCAGGCATCCTGGACTTTTAGTGCACGCTAGGTTAAAAATGCTGAAGAGCGGAAGAACGCAGTTAACTTGTAAATTAGCCACCTAAGGCCAAGTAGTCTGTATTTGGGTAAAATGTTGATATCAAGTGTGAATAAGCAAGATACTGTGTTTGGATTGCTATACTTTTTCCACGCTTTCTTGTACAGCTGCCATAAATATCTTGCCCCATAGTGGTAAACTGCATATCGCCAAATAAGCAGAATTGCAAACCTAAGAGACTCGATGCAGGAGAACGTTGCTTAGCTATAGAATATGGCCTGGTAAATAAAAACAGATCTAACTCTAATTGTGTGAAGTCCAAAGTTTCTTAAAACCAGACCCGGTATTTGCTCACGTTTTTTTGTGATTGGGCTAAAGCTTTCCAAGTTGGTTAGAGTGCTGGAAAAAGAGAATTTCGGAAATTCTTTTCAGAAAGAGATGCCTCGCAGTGATCCCGATTGCTGCTCAGACTAGGTAGCGCTGGCGGTCTGTGCTTAATTGTTTGCAGGCCTTATGGCACATACTGTGTTTAGGTTACCTGAGCAACTGAGTGGTGCTTGGTCTTAAATAAGCAGGATACTGTGCATGCTTTGATGCAAATGCAGTTGTTTGGTGATCGTGTCCTAACGTTAGCCAGCAAGCAACAAGTGAGCTTGCGGCTGTTCGGCGGGCACTGCTGTTCTTGACATTTATGTAGTGGTCTTGTGATATTCCAGGTTTAGAAGGCAAGCAGCTTGTTTTACTGGACGTGTCATTCGATATCCATACAGTATGAGCTCCTCACTAAAATCCCCTCTGACTGTACAGTGCAAAGGGGACGAGTACATTAAAGCGTTAGAGCTCAAGGGCTAGGTAGCGTGTAAAAAAAACTGCCAGTATGCCGGCACTGCTTCTGGTAAGGATGGAGTGGGCTTGCTCCATTATGGAGATCTTGCCCTCAAGCCGGGACTCTGGTGGTCCTTACGATAAGAAAGAATCACTTCAAAGCTTGCATCTGTACTCCTAATTTTGTTGTGTTTTACGGATGTGCAGGAATATGAAAAAACTGCTTTCTAAGTGGCATAGTGATGAATAAAGAACTTGGGTAGAACTGGCCTATATGGGAAAAGCTTTCTTCCCTGGAAGATAGCTGACTGAGCCGTAGCCACGAAGGCTTGCCCAAATCTTCTATAACATTCCCAACTGTGGGAGACATTGTCCTGCAGTTTACATTGCTCACACCAAAGTTTTTGGGTGTGATGCTGAGCATTTGTCCTTTCTACATCCCCAGAATGTGTGCAAGATAAAAGATAATTGCTCCTTGCTGTTGGATCAGTTTTACCCGATCCCATCACTGTCCCAGAATCTATGTAGCTGACCTCCAGTCTCAGTCAGTAGCATCATATGTGCAGAAAAGAATTCGTATGCCCGAAAGCCCCTCCAGTGCGCTTAGTATCAACAGTTGCTGCGCTTCTAAACCGGATCAACGCGAGCTACTCTCTAATCTGCTTTCGGTGTTAGTTCTTTATTAGGTGAAGTCCAGTCCAAAATGTAGGAGTAGCTGTACTACCTTAGACCAAGGCTTCACCTCCCTCAGTGTGCTGTGCTTTTTGAAATTACCCCAAGACAGACTTTACCTGCTTGACATCATCGGCCTTCCTGGCTGTGGCCGGGACTTCGGTACCTCTCTTCCACTGCAGCACTAAAAATGACCACGGAAAGGTGAGACATCTTTCCTGGGAGCCAGCTTCTATGAGGGCTACAGAGACTCTGCTGCTTCACAGATTAAATGCAAAAGGTTTTTTTTTTCCTCTTGCCCTGAGAATAATGCCGATGTGGGCATGATGCATAAAATGTGAAACTGAATTCCTGAAACCGCTC
>NW_009219964.1:28993-38001 GCF_000690835.1 Fulmarus glacialis
ATTTTATTTTTCTCTTGGATTCCAGGCTGATGTGGGCTATGTAAGTACATTGTGAGAGGGACAAACAGGGCGTGCTCTGTTTGGTGGTCCCTGCTTGCAGAAGGCGGGAGGACAGACTGAGACCTTTATTTGAACGCGGTAGGGGTGATGGTGATCTGTTCCTGTTCCATATATAGTACCTTTCTGTGCTGCCATTTTCAGTTAAGAGTTCTTTAAAAAAAAAAAGTCTTGTAAGGAAAATCAAATCCTGACTTGGCAGCCTATCTGTCTAATCTTTGGTAAATGCAGATGTGCATCTTGGAACAATTTACTCCTGGTTGTGTTTAGGGCTACCAGAATGACTGTTCATTCCCACATATGGAGCATGGTTCCAGAAGGTAATTTAAACAAATGGAGTGCCACTTCCAATTTTTCAGGCTTCTAGCTTAGGAGCCAAAATTGTTCTCCTGGCTCCAGCTTGCCCACCCTGGCTGTATCGGTTCCCACATGGTTTGCCAAGTTTGCAGAGAACCTTCTGTGGTCCCCTTCGCTCTCTGAGGAGGCAAAACTCCCTTGGCCAAGAGTGGCTTGAACTTTGCTCGGACGTGAAGCGAGGGCAGAGGCCAGCAGGCATTGTGCCTCTGGGCAGCCCGAGGTAGCCAGCCCGTGAGTCGGTGGGGAAAGCCCTGTCTGGGTGGATGTGCTCAGCTAACCCGCTTGTCTGTGTTTCCGAAGTTGCAGAGATTGTGCGAGCTTCCAGCTGTGCCTTCTGCTTTTGTCATGGCTTGTTGCGTTTGTTTTGAAATAGTAGTTTAGCTGTGTGAGGGTGTTAACAAATGCCATTACGTGCTAGGATGTGTTCTGCAGAGGGAAGCTTGGTGCTTCTGGGTAGCACTGGATACCGTCAAACAGAGCATTATTTCCTGGTAGTGCGCTTTAGGAAGGGTAGTTTGGTAACAGAAAATGCCTATTATCCATGTGGTGTATGGCCAGCAAGAATTTGTAGAAAATACACGCATCTGTGTTTTGTGGCTGTTTGAACTGGGGAGTTACCTTAATATATAGTTCTTTTGCTTTTACGTGCGTCTTGCTGTACTGTAACATCCGGGATAAGAAAAATAATTCAATAGCTGCATCAGTTTGTTTTTGTGAAAGTAAATATTTTCAGTCTACTGAAAGAAAAATCAAAATGTGTTGTCACCTTCCTGGTGCAATTACTACTGACCTGTTTGCTGTAGAAATAGGAAATACAGTGAAATGGGAAAACCACCGTATATTTAGATTGTTAAACTTAATGCGTGGAAGGGAGCAATACTTACTGTACAGAGTCACCTCCCCAAAGATGTGCAGTAGTGTCCTAGACATTTGCAATGATCATCGACCCACCTTTTCTTCTGTATTGCTGTTCTGCTCGATGACTCCTTGAGTTGTAAGTGCTTGCTGTTTGACTGTTGTGCTTCATACGTGTCAAAAAGCTCAAATACTGAAAATTCAGACATGCGAAGTTGTGTATTGCAGACTTGTTTTAAGATCCCCAAATGGATCTGTAGATTGGCTTTATTTGTTTGGTTTTTGTTTTCTTGCAGTTTCTGCACGAATAAAGAGGCTTTGTCCTCTGTCGGGCCCCGAGTTTCCCATGTACAAGAGGAGGCATTGAGTGAATTCCAGGCTGCGGCTTTGCTTCCACGTGCCCCTGCTGCATTTACCTGTATTTAGTGCATGTCTCTGACTCAGTGTTTACTCTTCAGTACTTAAACATTCCCTAGAAATTAAATCTTTTAAGAACATTATTCTTCACACCAAGTGCTTGTAGAAGCCCAGTTGTGCAATGCCTACGCTCATGTATTGGCTGCTGTCTTACTCCCTCAGAACAGGATTTACGAGGTGGCAATGCAAAGCACCAGCCACAATTAGAGTTTCGGTACTACAGCGCTGAAGTCTGCTTAAACTAGCATGTCTCTGTGCTCCAAAAACACTCCGTTGTCCCTTGCTTGAAGCTTTAGAGCTGGGGTGCAGCGATGGCTATTTGTCACGCACCCGAGGACTGCGTTGGTGCCGAGGGCAGAACCCCCCCCTCAGAACTCTCTGGACCCCTGAGAGGACTGTGTTGGTGCCGAGGGCAGGACCCCCCCTCAGAACTCTCTGGACCCCTGAGCCCTGGGTTGCTGCCCATCTCCCGCTTTGCCAGCTGAAGCTGCTAGCTTGCTGGGATAGAGTAACGTGTCTGATTTGCATAGATGGAGCGGCAGTGATAAGACCGTGACATCCATTGCTGCTTGTGATTTTTTTTGGCCCTTTGCCACATACTGGCACCAACCTGCGGTTAATGGCTGTGGGTGATACTTGGAAAGCGGTAGGTTGCTTGGGTGTTTAGTGTGGAGCTCTGGAATTGTCCTGTCCTCACCTGAGTTAACCTCTCTGAGGAGCTGTGTTGTGCTTCAGCTTGCACAGAACACGAGATCTGACTTCCCGGTTGCTGTGACAGTTTGGTTCTCTCTCACAAGAGTACGGGCGATGATGTTGTCCCTGCTTTGCTAGTAAAGCTGGAAATAAAATCTCCGCTCTGTCCCTTACAATAACCCTTGATCAGGGCTCTTTCCTTTTTGCAGACCAGTGCTTACCTCCTTTGCTTGTTGAGCTGTTGGGAGGACTGCTCAGCTTATCCACCTTCAGAAGGGGAAAACACGTATCTTACGGGCTCTCGCTTGCCGCGTGATGAAGAGGGATCGTGTGGTGTAGAACTGTGGCGTCCTTGGGGACGGGAGATTTGCAGCAGCACCCTTGGTCTCCAAGGCTCTTTCCTCTGCGATGAAGTAGCAATCAACACCTGGCACAGGTGGAAGCATGCCGACCCACGGGTGAGCCTGTTCCCCTGGGTGGCTTCCGCAGTCTTGTTGCACAGCAGTTGCCTGTCTGGGTGCCATTTTGCTCGGACCACGCTGTACCATGCTGCCCTGAGAGGTCGTTGCTGTATCACGTTTTGGCTTTGAAGTAGGTTTTCAACTCCTGAGTGTGTTATCTGTGGGTTTAAGTCATTTCTACTGATAAGGGAAATCAGATACTATTGTTGGAAATGGCTTGTGGGCTTCTCTAGTGTTGTAACTCAGTTCTATACTGAAGTGAAAGGTGATTCTTTAAAAAGTTGGTCCGTGCTGTGGAAGGATCTTCTGTCAAGCTTGGTTTGTTATGAAACAAATTTAAATTTTGAGCTGATCTTTCTTGTTTGTGTTTTTTGGGGGGAGAAGCAAGCTGCTTAAGTGTTCTGACATCACTGGTGACTATTAGTGGAAGTAACTGCAAGGGTGTTTTTGTTCTCAGCAAGCTATGAGCTTCTCACTTGTTAAGAGCGAGGAAATTCCTGACTTTACTTGGGTATTCCCCCTAATCTTCCACTGCAGAATGTTGGTTTATTTTAAGCCAAATTTCATGATCGAACAAAAGTTGCCAACCATGCATCTTCCTTTGTGCTTTTACAGACTCTGCTGAAAGCAGAAGGGTGGAGGCAGCCAGTGGTTCTCCCACCTAGCAGGGGTTTGGAGGAATCCGGGGAAGATCAACAGGTTGCAAACGTCAGCCAAGTTGAGCTTTGACTTTGCTGTTCCTGTTGGGCCCTTAGAGGCTCTCGTTTTCAGCAGTGTCCCCGAGAAGGTCCCTTGCAGGGCAGGGTGACCGACGGTAGCGGTGGAGTGAGATCCCAGCCAGGCGGATCCCTGGGCGTGCTGGCTTATGGACAGCGGTACCGCCGTGCTGCCCGCTCCCTTTCCAGCAGAGAACCTGCTGTGACTGGATTGAGGTTTTAAGGTCACTACTTTTAATATATCTAGTAAATGTCTTTCTGAGTCAGTGCAAATAATGAGAAAGAGATGGGGCAGGAGCACGGGGGAGGCAGCTTTCCTGAAATTTGTGGTACTAACACTGGCACGATTTGGTTTGCTTCTACTGCAAAGCACGTGCAAGATTAAGGTGAGGAAGGGGCTCTCTGGTGCTTGGACGGTTTTTTTTTTTTCTTGGTTGTTGAGGGTTAATGTGTTGAAGGCTACATTCCTTACAGTTTCACTTTTGGCTTCTCTTCCTGAAAATTTCCACTTCATTTCATAACAGTTTTGGAGTGAGGGGTGGTGATGCTCTGGAACCTTTGCTGAGTCTGAAAATGTTCTTTTGTGTAATCAGGAGGCAGCCACGGCTGTTTTCAGGCCCAGGGGAGTGTGGAACAGATCTTCCTGACAATAACATTAACCCTCCCTAAATCAGCTAATTGAGGGATTTTTAATTAACTGAAAGAGTGGAGATAGTAAGTGGAGGCAATGGTTTTGAGAAGAAAGTCGCTTTCTTTGTATTCTTGCAACTACAATGAAAATTCTGACATTTTAGGGCTAAAAAATTATGTTGCGTTGGTTTGATCATTTCTGTTCTTTTTTGAGCCAAATGCAGACTAAGGTTACTAGGTTTTGCAGGCATGTAGTAAAAATGGAGATTGATGGAGACATCTTTGAGAGGTAAACTACAGCCTTTCAAGAACCCTTCCAAGCAGGCAGTAGTTGAACTGACTAGTATGTGAACCTGCAGCAGAGCTGCTGGGGTTGTCCTCCCCTTGCTGCTGGCTCGGGGCCCGATTCACAGGCTCGCTTTGCACAAGCGAATGTTTGCCGTTGCTTGGGTCTCCCCCCCGGAGGTGTGCAGATCTGACATTGCCTGGAGATTTGAAACCAGCGTTCATTATGTGATACCGTGTGTATTGGTGCCTTACGTGCACACAAATACTGGACTCTTTTGAGCATAACGACAACGCTGGCATTGTACTGAAAGTGCTTTTGGCATATCCGTTATAATTCTGCCTCACGAGCTGATAACCTGATCCGGAGAAATATTTGCTAGGCGACGCTGCGACATGAGAAATCTTTCTGTGATGAGGGCTTTAATTGGCTCAGATGCTTCATCAGTTGTTAAAGTTCAGCCTGTAGATGTTTGGGGATATTTTGGGGGGGGAAGAGGATAAGTAGTCCGGAGAAAAACCGAGATCTAATATCTGGCATGGAAGGTAAGAAATGCTTAGCCGTCACAGTGCTTTTTATCTTCAAATTGCTGTACCTTTCCCAGAGGTGGGCATCTTCTCCCGGCTGGTCTATGCTAGTTCGGTTGTGACACTAGCACTCTACTACTGCCTGCACTTGTCACAAAGAAAAGGACCGCTCCCAGAATGAATGTTTATACGGGCAGGAGAAGTTGCCCAAATTAAAGCAGATGTTGAATGTGTTGGCTGCCACCGAGAATACATTAATCCTGACGGCTAGTACAGTCTTGCAAAGCAGTGGATATTCATCATAAATGCACATGTACGCTGCCCTCAGCATTTAAAACGCGATCACGCTGAGGAGCCTGGGAGCCTGCATCTCTAGGTGTACCGAGTGGATGGTGCGTTTCATGCCAAGCCGTAAGAAAGTGCCGTTTACAAGACATCTTGTGATGGGGCCGCTGCTTATTTGTTCCCATAGAAACTGCCGTCTAATCATGGCAAATGTATAAAGGCTGTTGCTGGAAACGCAGTGTCTAAAAATTTCTGAATACGTCATCTAGATCTGGCATTTTGCTTTATCCTTCACTTTCCTGTCAAAATCTTGGTCCCTTCCTTCTCGGTACACTCCAGATCCCGTAGCATTAATGCATTTGGCACCTTTAAAAATAATGACAGAAATAAATGTGATACTATCATCTTCTAATTGTGATCTTAAATGTACTGGGTGAGGGAGCAGTGTTCACTTACATACAGAAACTGAATGGGGAACGAACTCTCCCCCGGGAAGTGCCTTTCACCCTACCTGTACCCCGTTAGAGTAACGAAGGATGCGTCTGGTGTCAGCACGCTCTGCAGCTGGGCAGTCCTGCTCCATGCAGCCAGGCTGCAGTGCTGTTGTGCGCTCCACTGCGCCTTCAGTCGCAGCTGTATTGCAGGTACAGTCCCTGCTAGCAGCAGGCTGTTGATGCAGACGTGAGCGTTTTGTGCATCTGAGATCTTTAACTTCTATGGATCACATGCAAAACCTTGATGTGCTGGTAGTTAACGGCTCCTCAGGACTTTGCCTATCAGATGATATTTTTTTCATAGCTCTGATTTAATTCTCCTTCTGGTTATTTAGCAGCCTTTATTAACGGTGACGTGCAGGTATTTGTGGCAAAAGCTGACAATTGCTAGGTACCAGTTCCTCAGTGTAGAGCACAGGGCGTTCTCGCTGGCATCGCGGGGAGCAGAGCTAGCTGTGGACTTTTTGAGAAGTGCTCGTGATTCACTGGGGGGTACCCTGAGTACAAGTGTTTGCTGTTTGGCAGTCATTGAGTTCCAGCAGTATCGCAGGGTAACTCCCTTTTCTGCAAGTGTGTGTTGTAGCGTTAGCTATTGCTCTTGGTTTATTTTGAATATCCAAGTAGATTCGCTTCAGTATAGAAAAGACCTAACACTTACAGGCTTAGGAAAATACCTGTACGAGTTTGTATCTCAGAGCCCAGAATACCATATTCCCAAATGGACTTGATAGCATATGAAGCGGAATAGTGATTTGTTCCATCTTATCTGTCGCTTTAGATTTTCTCTGATACTGTTGTGATCCCAATGTGATATTTAATGTTCTTACAGCCTTCTTTTTTAACCAGGAGTTCTTATGCTTCCGAGTATAACTGCACATAATATAACTCCATATTAAAGATACTCTGTATGCTGGCGTTGCTGCAGAACCTGGCCTCCCCCCCTGGAATGTGGGCATAATTTGGTGTAATAGCTCAGCACGGAGCCACTGCTGCTTAGGCTGTGGCAAGGCAAAGGGAACAGGCCGCTGAGGTTGAGTGAAAGGGATTGTTATATGGGATGACAGATTCCTCTGGAGGTTGTTGCTGTTTGCAGAAGGGAAGCCAAGACATCAGTGCTTAATATCTTCCAGAAGTCCTCTGCTTTAACCCTTAAGGAGCCTCAGGAAATAAATGGAAAGCCGGTGCAAAGGCTCCCTGTGGCTCTGCTGCACATCCTGGCAGAATGCCAGTTATTTTTCCTGATTGCAACTTACGGATTGCACTGGCAATAGGATTTCTTGTGTTGTATGGAAGACTGATGAACCAAACCAGAGCTGCTCTTGCTGCGTGCATGTTGCTCTAGTTAAAAAATAGCTAGCTGCTCTTTACTTGTTGAGAGATCTGTTGCTGTGCACCAGTGCTGGCTGCTCAGTACGTGTTTCTGACATGAGCAGGGTTAAGGTATTCCCTCTTCTCACTGGAGACATCTCGATCTGAGTAGTGATCTTTGCATTATAAGTATTGCTTAAAAATACTCAAAACCGAAAGTACATCATGTTTCTTAACACTTCACTTCATGCAGGCCATCTACTAACTTTCTTTACTACTGAGCTTTTGCTTTTTAATAATTCAATTCACTTGCATTCAAATTTGAGTCTAATTTTAAGCTGGGCACCTGAAATATGCTATTTTTCCTTGTCACTTGCATTTTTAGGTCATGACTGAATTAGAGCAAAATGGCAATCCAGGGGAACTTTCAGTAACACTTAAAACCTGCTTGCTCTAATGTCCTAGCAGTATTTGAGATGAGTCTACTGGAAGGTAGACTGTGTCTCATTCCTCATCCGCTCTCAAACGAGGTCTCTGCGTTGCAGCAAGTACAGCTTAGTTTCGCAGCAGGCGGACCCGTGGCCGCTGCCGTACAGCATTCTTGATGCGTAGCCTGCTGTGACAGATTTCTTCCTGCATGCGACTACATTTCCAAAACTCTGCTGCTAAGCAACTCGGTCCAAGAGTCTAGTGTTGCTCTAGCGCAGCGCCAGTGAGTAACAGTCTCGTATGATTTCCTCCAGCTCTGCTGGCTGCAGGCAAGAGCATTAGCAATGTAAGAAACAGGCTCGTTGGAGTACAGGTGATCTTGCAAGCAGGTCTTGGCTCTGGCTGCTGAAATGAGCTGGATATGTTAGTTGGTGTGCTTGCTGCTTCAACTATGGCTTGGTTCTGGGCAAAGCAACAATAAATCAGTTGCAACTTAAGAGTTTGCACTTGGGCTTTTGCAGGATGCCCTTACTTCAGTCTGATACGTGTTAATCAAGCTTCGCTGACTGGACACTGGTGGGCTTTTTAGTTTTAGCAATACTGGCTCTTTGACAGCCACGTCAAATCTTAAAATGGCGATCTCAAGAGATGTTAGGGAGTCAAATGTCTGAGTGGTGGTCAGTAACCATATACAACTAACATCTCCTGTCATAATATTGGCAAATGGGTATTAAAGGTGTTGGTAAACTGAATCTTGTCTTTATTGAACGCTTAGGCTGCAGTGCAACTTTGGAGCTGACCAGCTGGCTGTGCCGCTGGGCTGGGCGCTGGGCTCCGTCCTCCTCTGCCGGCTGGAGGTGGCTGTGAGGGGTGGAAGAAGTAACCATGAAAGGTGTTCACATGTGGAAGTGTCCAAAAGAAAAAGTTCGTAGCTGTAGTCCTAGATCAACACACTTCTCCATGTGGATTTTATTTTCTCATTCCTTCACGGGGCTTTTCGGAGAGATTGTGAGGTAGGGACAAATGAAACAACTCCGCGTTTGAAAAAAGAGCGTACCAGCATCGAGTGGAAGTGTGGAAGTTGTGTCTTCAGCCCTGTGCCAGTCGGCATCACTCTGGGTGTAATTCCTGCAAGTCGGGGAGACCCCAGTGCTCAATAACAGCAAGCTTTTCTCAGAAGTGGTCTAATTTTCCTGATATTGTTACGGCCTGCTGCATTATGTTGGATATCACTGCGGGTGCTGACACATGTCAGACTGATACTGTAAATGAAGTCACTATAGTCTCCTCCCCTCTCCTGTCTTTGCAAACAAAAGAACTATGGTAAACCCAGAGCATGAATGCCCTTTGAGGCTGACTGACATGTTTTTGGTCTTACCTGGTTACAGTCAGGCATTTTGTAGTGGTCCGGGGGACTCTGCTGTGCACTGAGCTGTAATGCAGCACCAGGATTCTTTTTAAGTTGTTAGAAAGTGTGAAATATGGGCGGGGGG